>NC_140563.1:70125114-70190653 GCF_057381845.1 Rhamphochromis longiceps
ACAGGAGGAGCTCAGTCAAACACACCACAGCGATGAGGGGTGGAGTCACCTTAAACATCTCCTTTCCAAACAGGTGGTCCCACACCTTCCTCTGGACGTCCCAGTTCACCAGGTAACCCTGAAGACACGAAGAGAAACGGTGGAAATGAGACAGTCTGACGTCAGGCCGAAGCTGCTTCACCCTTACGTGACTTCACCTTCTGGAAGGGGAGGATGTAGAAGAGCCCCGAAGGATCTTTGATCTCGTCCAGCTGGTTTGCAGTGAAGGTTTTTAACCTGGACGTCTTCGAGCGAAACTGGCAGTTTGGGATGACGCTGAGAGGGACAGAGAGAAGGTCCACGTCAGGGCCGCCCATTATTCTACCAACTACATGATTTTTTTATTCTCACACATTTGCTCATTTTTACTCTAATTTTTTAAATGTTTTTATTGCAACTGTTTCCCTTCATAAATTTGACAGTTTGTTTCATTCCACCCACCAACTTTGCAAATGTTCATTGAAACATTTTCATGTTTTTACAAATCTGCTTATCTTGTAAATGTGACCATTTTTTCTCTTAGATATGTACAAATTTATATTTTTCTCAATTCTCTCATGGATTATAGCTTTAGAAACAAAACTGTCCTTATGAAATTCAGTGTGTTGTCTTCGCCATCATGTACAGCTGTATGCAAAAGTTCGAGTAAATTCTTATTGATTTTGTTTTACGTGACGCACACTGGAAAAATAAGCCTCCCCTAAGAGTTAACTTAATAAAAAAAACCTTGAAAAAAACCCTATTATAAATGTATAACACCCTTAGCTGTTATACATTTATAAGATGACTTTGAGAGTTTATATTTGGTCGATAAAGAAGAAATAAGAAAGCGTTTTAATGAAATACATTTTATTCCTTAAACTGAGAGATTTGAAATAGAATCTGGCGTGAGGGTTTGACTTTTTTTTACACAGAGGTTAGGTCGCTTAAAGTCTAAATTATTTTTACGCCTCTTCAGTTTAATTATTATTATTTTAATTAGCCGCAACGTTAGCTATCATGCTAACATCTCACCTGACTTTCTCCTGGCTGTATCCGATCTTCGCCGTGTACGCTCCGTTATCCAAAACTAATGTCGCCATTTCAGAGGCGGAACTGCTCACATTAAATGCATTTATAAACTCAGATTAATCCAGAAATAAACAAAAACAAAACGCATTTCACATTTTCAGCGAGAATCCGCCATTAGAACTTTACGAACTCCTTCGGCCAAACAAATTTGTCGTCCTCTCGGTTTGTGGCGGATGGACAGCCAATCAGATCTTCACATCTTAGCCTTTACGCTTCTTTGCAGCTCGACCAGCCAATCAGAAAGAATGATTTTGACTGTGCTTTAGAAAAGTGTTCGGGTGGAAACAGTATCTTGCTTTTGTTCCCCCTCCTTTGTTCCGTTAATTTTTAGTCTCTTTTGCCCTTCAGAGTGGAATTAAATGACATTAATCGGAAGTTATAAACAAAATAACCGCCCATATACGACTTTTCCTTTAAACTAAGTGCACTTAGTTAATTATTGTCTTTCAGCATAATGTTGATGTAATTTATTTGAATATTTACATTTCATGCCACTATGGAGGCTTGGGACACACGACACGGGAGCTCCAGTTTTTCACTCCAACTTTATTCACCTCCATACATCAACTGAGCATATCGCGCCCAAACACAACAAGAACCCCTCCTCCAAACTTGGGTGTGAGTGGAACCATGTAGTGGGTCGTCAGTCAAACCACATTTTTTTAATGTTTCTAAAATCTGCACAATCACAGAGAAAAATCTTTTTCTTCTTCTTTTGCTTTCAGCTGCTCCCTTTAGTTTTCTCAGAGGACCATCTCCTCCTGTTCCAGCATCCTCCTCCGTCACTCTGACCTTCTGCATGTCCTCCGTCACTATATCCATGAACCTTCTCTGAGGTCTTTCTCTTTTCCTCCTGCCTGCCAGCTCGATCGTCATCATTCTGTCTAATACAGGGGTTTCAAAGTCACAGCCCGTATACTGACATGAAGAAACATAATGCAGTTTGGTTTTTTTGTTAGGGAGGATTTGTTTGTTGTTGAGTGAAATGTTAAAATGAGTTTTTTAAAAAGCCAAAAATGATTGAATATGAAGGCAAAATGAGCAGAGAGCACGAACATGCTGTTAGTTCAGTGACAGAGTCTCAAACTCATGTGTTTATTTGGTGGTTCAACAAAAGGCTTCAGTTAGTTAAGAGTGAGGAAAAATAAATCTGAATTCACGTTTGCGGTTTTGTCTTATACAATATTTGAAATTTAAACAAAACATTTTAGAAAATATTTCTGGTTTTCTTGTTTTGTACTACTTGCACACTAAAGTGGCCGTCCAATGAGACGACAGCAGCCCACAGCTCATTTCACTTTGACACCCCTGCTCTAATATCTCCATCCTGTGCAGCCTTCCTCAGCTCTCCTCGGATGGTTGACCCGAGATATTTAAACTCTTCTGCTCCTTTCATGTTAACCCCTCCCCCCGTCTCTTTCTCATTCACACACACGTCTTTCATTCCTCTTCTCTTCAGAGCACGCCTCCACCCACACAGGCTCTCCTACGCCTGCCTGACCTCACCCGTCTCAAACAGGAGGGGGCTCAGAGCTTCAACCCATCTGTCCTGCACCACCCTTCCATACCTCCAATATAAACACAGTTCCTCTCTTGGGACGTTTTTGAAAAATTTGAAATCTCACTGAAACACACCCGAGCTGTTCACATATGTCTTTCACCCTTTGCCCACAGAGGTTAAACAAAGGATGGCGATCACACTGAACCGTCAACTTTTCACACTCCAACTGTCATGCAAACATAAAACACAACTGAAGCATAAATCACGTCTGCAGGTGCGTCGAGCCGGCAGGTAGGCGGGCACTGCCTCGCTGCTTTATGCTCCTGAATATTTAAACCATCACCTGGAGTGGATCTTTATTCTGTGCAGTAATAAAATGATTTCCTCCATTATTTCATGCAGAAAAGACAAACTGGGGACAAACAGCTTCTTCAGACTGTTAACAAACACCACACACGTTTATTGTGTTTGCATCCATAATTCTGTTGTACGCACAAAGTGCTATTCTATGGTTTCCCGAAATGAAACAAAGCAGAAAATGAGGTGCTTGATCCTGATGCTTTTTCTCCTGCTTCCATCCTCAAAATGAAACCTGTCGTCCACGTGTGAGGACAGGACGCTCTGATGACTGTGCTCAGCTTCACTCACCTTTTTACAGGTTGCTGCCGTCATGTTTGTCCCCGAGTCACATTTACTCACAAAGAGAAACAATGAACAATGAGTCTGCTGCTGCAGGATGTGACTCAAGGAAGTGTCAAATTCTCTGTTTGCCGAGGCAGCAGCGTGAAAGAGTCTGAGTTTGTTCTTCAGTTCAAGTCAACTTTATTCATATAGTACAAACCCACAGCAGCGGCCTCAAACACATTTTATTGTGCAGTAAAGATCTTACAATAAAACAGAAACCCAACAATCAGACAGCGCCCTGTGAGCAAGCACTTGGTGACAGAAGGAAGGAAAAACTCCCTTTAAACAGGAAGAAGCTTCAGGCAGAACCAGGTAACCTTCATCTAGCCTCAAAATCGTTGTCTTCCTCCGGAGTCAAAGCATCAGCATCTTCTTCATTCGGCTTCCTTTCATTTTTAATGTAAACAAACCAACAACCACACGTGCAGACACACAGCCCGGCAACTAATTCACTTTGTAATAACCTTAAACTCAAGAAAGGACACAATAAAAATATGCACATTCAAAAAAGTCCAGAAACATCCCCAGACCTGTGTGTGATCCTGGCTGGTTGATGTCATCGTCTCTGTCAGAGTCTGTCATTCTTAAGAAATCAAAGCAACACTTAAAACATTAACGAAGAAACAAACTGGAAGGTGCGGCCGAGCTGCTCTGGGAGGACTCGAAGATAAAACCTGGAGACTCTGGTTCCGGTGATGGTGCCTGCAGCGCTTCAGGAGAGGCTGGATGTCAGAAACCTTCAGGAGGTCTTACTGCACAGCTCACCTGGCTTCAGACAGCAAACGGAGACAGAGTCCAGCTTCCCTGAAAGCCTCACACAGACAAGACACAGCAGGTGGGTTCACCTGGATTTGGTTTGCACGACTTGCTGGTCCCAGATCAGTCTCCAAATCACCGGCCGTGCGTCCGCAGCCTCGCCCGTCACTCCAGGTATTTGGGGACGCAGCCCTCCAGCCCGATCATCTCGGGCCAGCCGTCGTATTTGTTGGTTGCCGAGTCGCTCTTCATGTGCTGGAAGAGAGAGAGCGAGGAGGTGAAGAGGGCGGTCTCTGACATGCTGAGCAAGGTTAGAGGCGGCACGGCGCTCTCCTCGGCTTCTACAGAGCCTTTCACGTCTGACACGTGTGCTCAGGCTGAGCCTGGTTTGTCTTGTTGTTGCTGCTATAGAGCACATCTCCTCCTAAAGGCTGGCTAAGAGCTCAGACACTTTAACAAAAAAAGAAGAAGTGGAGATCAGTTCAGGATGGTTGTGATTGGTCAGGACTCAGCCAGCATTTGGGCCACCCCTCCACTATCAGGGGAAACCTGATACCTGCTCCCTCAGGGATCACACCTGCGTCAGGACCCTGATCCCACGTGAGCATTTAATGCTTTACATGCACGAGTGCACACATTTCCACGATGAAGCCAGAGCAGGCTCGATGCCTTCAGACTAATCTACCTTCTCAAAGGTGCTCTTCCCCGTTACTCCTTTGCCACCAATAAACACCCAGTTGTCCCTGTATCCCAGCGAGTGGATGTGGGAGCTTCCCAGTTCAGCAATCAGATTCTTGAGCTCGTCGTTTAACCTGCAGAAACACACAGAGGGTGGAGCAGTGCGTTAACAGCTTCAACACGGGTGGAGGCAGGGCCTTTCACCTCAATATGAAGACAACACAGAGACTGAGCTGACAGCTGAGACAAAGCCTCAGAAACACAAACTCCACCCCTGCCTGGAAAAGCTCTGTCCCGTTTTATAAAACAGACGAACACGGAACAAGATGCAGCATCCGCGCTGCATTTGGTCCTCGATTACTGTGCAAGAACAAGAACCCAGAGGAGAGTCCGAGCTCCCGTCAGGAGCGATCAGAGGAGGAGACTCTTACTTTGTTGAGGGTTCGTCGTAGGACGCCATTATAACGATGGAGCCCGTCTCGATGCTCTTCAGTAGCTCAATGAACGGTTTCACATCTGCAACACAAACATGATAAAAGCTCCGCCTCCAACCACTGACACGAGTCGGCTCGGGTCGTCTTCACTCACCTCCGCTGTACGTGTCATAGTGATCCGTCTTCAGGACTTCTCCCGTTTTACCTGCCAGAGAAAAACGAAGGTATCACCTCACACGGGATCACAGCAGAACACCAGGAGAGAAGCTCCGCCCATTCATTTGATGATTGAATGCGTTTCCAAAGAAAATCTTAAGACTAATTCTTAAAAAAGTAAAGGTTTAGAAATAAGAATAAAGCAGTGAAAAGAGAAAAACGAAACACCAGAAACCGAAAGAAAAGGAGCCGTCTCGATCAATCAGCAGCTGTGGGAGCGGTGAGGCTGCACTGTGCACAAAGCGCCAGATGAAGCCCTTTGCACAGGAAGCACACTCACCGTTTAGGATAACGATGTTTATTCCTCCTCCAGCGTTGTTCAGCGCAGTTCCCAGAACCCTGAGGAGAGGCACAGTCTGCACGTTAGCACAAAGAAAGGTCTGACAGGACGCCAGAGAGACGCGCTGAGGAAAGGAGGCGGCGCCTACAGTTTGTTTTGGACGCAGATGGCCGCGGGGACGACGTTGGCGGCTCCGCTGTGGATGTAGAAACTGATCTCATGTGCAGGACACTCTCTTGGAGTACCACATACACCAGCTGAAGGGAGGACAGAAAAAGACTCATTATTATCCTCCACCTCCTCCTCTGGGTCAGCTGACGCCCCCCAATCAGCTCGAGTGACCTCTGACCTGAACGCTTGCTGGATATTTTGGCTTCGCGAGGGAAGAAATTGATGAGCTTGGGTAATTTATGCCAACCACCTGCGAGGACAGAAACAAAACGACACTCATTAGATTTACAGAAACAGGTTTTTCTTCGCTTTAATACGAATCTGAAACATCCGGCCTGAGAGCGCAGCTGAAGGTGCGACCGTCCTCGGCGCTACAGTCAGTAGATCCGTGTCGTGCTTCATGCACTCTCACCTTCAGACGAGACGTTGGACTGCTGCAGGTAGACGACGACAACGATCACACACGCGACCGCCATCAGCCACAGCACGACGCCTGAGGGAGGCACACAGTGTCGTTAGCACGCTGTGTGAGGCGGTCGCACAGCTGCAGGACAGTTTCACGCATCACAGGCATGAGAAACACGTCTGACATCCTCACACACTCGCTTTTACCTTTAACGTTTCTCTTTGTCAAACCATTTGGATTGTTTTGGAAAATGTTTCCAGTTTTTTTAGAAGTAAATAAAATCAACAACCAAACCATGAAAGTCAATAAATGATAAGAACGACTTCAAATAAATGGAAAGAAGGCAAACCGGTGACTGCGGCTGGTTTATTACAGCCACGGGAAACATGAATGTTTCAGTTTTAAATGTTTAAATCACATTAAAGTGAGCCGGACACAGGCCCACGCGCTTTGTTGTGAATTATTGCTTTGTAAATTAAACGCAATCAAATATTTGCTCAGATTATCTTGGTTAAGATGTTCGTCGTCTGCATTTCTTTGTGCGCAGGTGAGCTGCCCTGCACACACAAAGGTGAGCTGAACACCGGTGTTCTTTCTCACAGATGTGCTCTCACTACAGGAAACATCTGCCTGCTGTGCTGAAGAGCGATCACCCGAAGTCAACTGTGGCTAAAACAGAGCTTTGTTTAAGGGTGGTGCCCCTGAAATATTAGGAAACATAGCAGCCGCACACGTGTGAAAGCCCGTCAACCTGAAGTCTGCCTGAAGCTCGTTTCTGCCAATGAAAGATAAAAACTGTTTCTGCCTTTAGGTGACGATCTTACAAGTTTCAGAAGCTGACATGTCGGACAATATTCGGCTGTTAAGTCGAATTTCCGGTGATTATCTCAAATTTGCCGTCTGCAATCTACTGACAGCTCGAGGCGAGATTTTACACACTAAACATTTAACATTTTGGCTTCTCTCAAAATTTGACGTTGAGGCAGAAACGAGCTTCCGTGCAGTGGGAGGAACATCAGTATGGAGGAAGACTCAGACAAACAGGAAGAAGATAAAGGCTGTATCCCAATCCAGGGTCTGCAGCCTTAAAGGCCGCATTTTAAGGCCGATTACGTCACCGCGACGCCACGAAGGCTGTCCCAATTCAAAGGCTGCTCGAAATGCGGCCCTCAAATGCGTCCTTCATTTCCCTGAATTTTAAGGATGTGGCGGTGTAGACTTCATGGCCCAATATATCCCAGAACATGTCTGTGAAGGTTCTCAGTCATCCAGGTCATCGTAGTCAAAGGAGCTTGCAAAGAAAAGCGTCTGGACTTCTTTAAGTTGCTTGAAGACGTTTCACCTCTCATCCGAGAAGCTTCTTCAGTTCTAAGGTCAAATGGTGGAGAGTCCCAGATATAAACCTAGTGGGAGTTTCCCCCCACAGAGGGACAAAAGGACCCCTGATGATCCTCTAATCGCCTGAGCCAAGGTGGGAAACTGGGTGTGGGTCCCAATCAGCCAGAGTTTCGGGTGAGTTCATTGTGAAACCTGGCCCCACCTTATCATGCGAATTCCTGAGGTCAGATGGCCCAGGATGTGAGTGGGCGTTAAGGCGTCTGGGAAGGGATCTCAAAACTGGATTATAGATGGCAGAGAGTTGGTGTCGTAAACCCCGCCTCTGTTCAAAGATGGTCGCTCACAGTGGACATAGATGCTTCTTTCACTCCTCTTTCAAACCATCTGTCCTCTCTGTCCAACATGTGAACATTGGCATCCTCGAAAGAGTGACCTTTGACCTTTAGATGCAGATGGACAGTCCTTTTGTCCCTCTGTGGGGGGAAACTCCCACTAGGTTTATATCTGGGACTCTCCACCATTTGACCTTAGAACTGAAGAAGCTTCTCGGATGAGAGGTGAAATGTCTTCAAGCAACTTAAAGAAGTCCAGACGCTTTTCTTTCCAAGCTCCTTTGACAATATCCCAGAATGCATAGCGGGGCAGTGGGTGTGGATAATTTTGCCGAAAAAAAACGGCGGCTGAGGGGCGGCCGAAGAGTAAAGTTTAAGTACTGAATATGACGTCACTTATTTATGTGGAAATTTTTACTAACGAAGAACATTAAACATTACTGTTGGCCACATGTCAGCAAAGTCATGTGACATTAGTGACGTTTGCACTAACTTGGTTTTAAAGCCTTTACTTTAAAATATACGCCGTCCAATAGCTGAGCTTCATCTCACAGAGAATGATCAAAGCTCATGTAGCAACAAACAAATGAACAAAAGATTTTCTCCTTCATCTCTGTCAAACACAGCTGTATGACACGTTTCCAGCTGTTAGTATCATGGTTGCTAGGCAACCTGGGCAGCGCAACGGAGGCTAGACCGCCCATTTCACAAGCCTCGCACTTCCGGCCTTAGCGGTCTTTGAGTACGCGGCCCTGGTGGACCGTTAAGGCTGCAGACCCTGAATTGGGACACAGCCAAAGAGTGAAGGACGAAGCAAATCAACGAGGAGCGTCAGAAGCGCGCGCGCGCACAGACACACGCGCGCGCAGGTGAAGACAGAAAGAAACTTACTTCCCCGGCGGGCCGCGCGCTTCATCGTGCTTCGTTTCCCTGTTTGAGACAAACGGGAGGAAACTTCAGGACATGCTCGTGTTCACATCCCAGCTGTGATGTTCCTGTGGGACTAAAGCTGTGGATGCGTCTCGCACACCCACCGGGACACGCCGAGCGCTCGCAAGTGTGCTGCCCGTCCGTCTTTACTTACACAGTAAATAAGCTCACTAAAGTCTGTGGAGCAACGAGCTTCTGTTTTCAAACCACCTTCATAACCGATCCGTGTAAAATCTGTCCGCGGACCTGCTGTGACTCTCAGAAATACATTTTAATGTCAGCCAGACTTCAACAGGACAAATAAAGGATCTATAAAGTCACGGCCTACTTTGGCCTACTACTTTGAGACAGGAATGCTGTTTATCGAGATGATGTCATTCTCAAGAGGAAGCATTCAGCCTATGTTTGAAATGTTTCGAGCTTCGCAGCAGTTTAAATGCTGGAAATCACAACGCCGGTTGATCTAAACGCCAGTAGATCTGGAACACCGGCCCGAGACTCCGCACCTGAGCGCGCTCCACAGAAACTGCAAACACCTGAGCAGAGCTGTCAACCCTTCAGTCAAAGACTTCATGAATGTTTGGAAACTTGCTAAAGCTAAACTTACTTGCCGGGTACACCTGCACAGGTGCTGCTAAGCTCCGTAAAGATGCGCTTTCTTCATATTTTCAGCCGAGGAAAAGAAACCAAACCACACCGCACGTTACTTGTGTGACACCCGCGCAGGTACAGCAGCTCTCGCACCTTTTTCTCTCCGTGAAAAAACCGCGCAACTCATTCCTGTCTTTAAACCCCAGGTTTGTATCCCTCCGCCCACCCGTGGAGTTCCAGTCAAGTCAAACCTGAGACTGTATCAGGGGCGGATCTAGAAGGGTGGCATGGGGTGGCAAGTGCCACCCTAAAATGATCCCTTGCCACCCCAGTTTTGCATATGACAGTGTTGTTTATTAAAGTAAGATAGCATTAACAGTTTGAGCGTAGTTACAGTCAGCAGTGAATATAAATGCTAAAACTGAATATATTGCATAGTGTCCCCCCTGCACCAGTAACAAATGGTTCAGCCCATAGCAGGACCGGCTTTTTTCTTGTTTTCAGCAGCAAGCGATGCTCATGATCGTGCCAGAGCACATTTTGAACAACACCATGGGAATTTTGGATTTTACACAGGTGGGTGGATGTTACACTGTGGAAATGGAAGGAAGGTGAGTGTTATTAACCCTCTGTGGTCCACGGACACGCTGCACCTCCAGATCACATGACTGATGTAAGCTGACACAGCAACAAGCTGCAGCCACGCTGAGTCTCTGTTTCAGCCACATTGAAAGTTCGGACTTCAAAGTTTTTAAATTTTAATTACAGGCCAGTAAATCCAGAGTTATGATCATATATATCAGCCACGCTTCGTTCTAAATACTGTCGTCACGTGTGTGTTTTAAGCGTTTTGTAAGGACAGCACGAAAACAGGAAAGAAAGGAAAAAAGCCACCTCTTTCTTATTGGTGGAAAAATGCACCATGTCGACCAATTAAAAAAAAAAGTCAACATGTGGGATTTGGTTGTTTAGGAAGAGGGAAAAGTTTGGGGAGTGACGGTAACAGGGCGAGCGAGACAGAGCGAGAGAGAGAGTTTAGATGTGGCAGATTTGTGACGTTTAGTGTGTTGTGTAGTCGTTCTGTTGTGTAGTCGTTTTGTTTAGTGTGTCAGTGAGGGCACTAATGACTGTCAGAGGCACATTTGCAACGTAAACACTGTCACTAAGTAGAAAACCAGCGGAGTGATACACCTGCTGTTGTCGGGCCTGCAGGTTTGTCCCTGTGCTCTTCTGTCTTTTGGTGGACAAACTTGTTTTTACTGGCACACATCATTTGTGGGGCATCTTATTGCCACACCTGATTGTTCTCTCATTTTAGTTTTAGTAATATTTTTAAATGGTTGTAGAAAATGAAACAAACGGTGTATTGGCTGCATTTTTAGATAAATAGTTGTTTATGTTTATAAAATGTACGTTTTATATTTGCATTTCAAGTTATAAACATTTACCCAACATGTCTGTGTTGGACATAAACAACGTAAACTCAAAGGAGTCACACATCGCCGGTTGTATTTCAGACCTCAGTGGGTTCATCCAACAAATCATGAAAAATGAGGTTTACATGTTTGTTCATGACGGTGCAGATTTCTGACATTTTGTGTAATTTAAGCTGCAACAATGTGACTGTTTTCTAACAAAAACAGTGAAACTTAAGTTAGACTTGTGTTTGTAAATGAAGCGCCCCATGTTGTGTAGCTTTCTGGAGTTTATACTTATTGGGCTACATATTTATTTATCATACAGGCTATACAGTACATAGCATCAAAACCCCAAGTGTGTAATCATGTGGGCTACAGACAATAATTAAGTTATCGACTATATTTATATGAAAAACGTGCATACTTACTGCATTTGAATCATGTAACCACATGTAACCACCTGCATGAGTGTTTGAAAGAAAAAGGCTTTGATTTTGCCACCATAAGAAAATTTCTCTAGATCCGCCCCTGGACTGTATATAAAAGATGGACGTCAACTGTGGGTTTGATGCCAGGAGGAGAGCTCCGTCAGTTTCAGGGACCTCGTTCAGTCAAATATGTGAAACGTATGTGTGGAACCCAGCAGCTCCACGCTGACGCGGCGTAAAGGTGAGGGGCGTCACACCTGGCTGTTACAGCCAATCTGTTTTTACCGTCGGCCTCATTTTCAGCATAAACTGCGTAACAGTGAAGCGTCTGAAACACGACTTATAATCCAAACCTGCAGGTTCCTGCTTCCTGTCCTCACACAGTAAAAACAACACTTTTTAATCAATGCTGATCTTTATTTCCTCCAGGAGACAAACGGCAAACAAAAGGCATGTTTTACGTTTTCTATAGAAAACCTGACAGTGCCACAGAGGTCACATGACCTGCAGCCTCTTTAACACTGAAAAGCTGGAGACAGAAATGTGCTTCAACGTTAGTGTGGTCGTCAGGCGGCGACTTACATTTGAGAACATCCCCGACATCAAACCCTCGATGCGCTTCAGTTTCACTTTTCAAACACGATTCAAGTCGTTATTGTTCCTCCTTCAGCAAGTTCACACAAAACGACAGAGAAAAGAGCAAAACATGAACAGAGTTTTTAAAACAATCAGAACAGCTCCGCCCCCCTCAAGCGAGGACGCTAGACTCATCAAGATAACGTCACGGTTAGTAGAAACACACGAAACACCTGCAGGCCGACAAAAGTCCTCTCATCATTAGAATGGACCTGCCTCTCTATTATTATTAACGGTAAGTTGAATGGCCTGGTTATGTAAATGACCGTGTCATGTGACAGACTGACCTCTCACCGAGCAGCAGACGCTTCCTCGTCCTGTCACACAGATGTAAACACACATTTGGTTCCTCGTCAATAACAAGTTAAGAGGCTTAAACGGCCGGCCGAATAAATCTGTGTAGATGACAGCAGCGCAGACTCAGCAGGTCGGGGTTACTCCACACACACACACGCACGCACACACGCACACACACACGCGCACGCACACACACGCACACGCACGCACACACACTGGTAGTTTACTGGCTACACTGGTGTAAAACCTCCCGTGTCCACTAACCCGTCGGCACGGTCATCGTTGACCGCAGCTGTACTTATTATTTTGGCTGCTGTAACAGGAATCCAGCTTCTGATTGGTTAATTTCTGGAAGCCTGCTGAGGGCCCTGTTACGCGCCCTCTTATTTGTAACACCTGGCTTCATTTAAACAGGACATACTCGCCAAACCCGTTTTACTCACAGAGGCTTCAGTCGGCGCACGCCATGACCACAGACCTGCAGCAGCTTCGATGGCGTCTGGTGCTCGCATCTGTTTTTCATATGGAAACGACGTCCTCGGGGCAGGAAGTCGCCGTCAGGATTTAAATAAAATCAAGGCACCAACTTTACTGTCCTCTAAGTGATGAACGCCGGCGTAACGCCATGTAATCATGCAATTCAGAGTAATCTGATTACAATTTACATTTGTGTTTTTCCCATGATGAGAATCTTTAAATATTTGTGTGCAGGCTCAGCGGTAAGTGTAGGACATGTGCAAGCGAAAAACCAAAGCAGAAAAGAGGCTGTAGGTGCAAAGATAGGATTGGTGTTTATTAGGGGTGCAACGATATTCGTATCGATATTGAACCGTTCGATACAGTGCTTTCGGTTCGGTACGCATATGTATCGAACAATACAACATTTGTAATTTATTTTATCAACTTTCCTTCTGACGATGCTGTCTGTGTTGAGCGCTCAGTGGATCTGCGTTCGACTACTCCGCCTAGGCTGCACTGTCGAGCGCAGATCCACTGAGCGCTCCACACAGACAGCATAGTCAGGAGGAAGAGCGCAGGGCAAGCTAGCGAGACAGAAGTTAAGCTCTCCTTGCAACATGGACCTCCCCCACCCTCAATCAGATCTGGCGTTTGGAATTATTTTGGTTTTCATGTGACGTATGACCCTGAAGGTAAGCGAGTCATGGACTAAAGTAAAACAGTATGTTGGATGTGCCACGCAATGCTCAATTACATGGGTGGGAACTAGTGTGTTAGCGCAGTTAGCTCGTTAACGTGTTAGCCGTCTAGCCCCATGCACGGGGCGATCGGCGGTAGCTCGTTAACGGAGATTTGCCGTGTTGTGGCGTTAAGGTCATTTCAACGAGATTAACCTGAAAGCACTAGTGGGAACACAACGAATATGACTGCACATTTACGCCGACATCATCCTAGTGCAAAGACAAAAACAACAAGCATGCTACTAACTTTAGCCGAGTCATTTAGACAGCTGTTAGCACATGATTCTCCTTATGCTGCTGAGAATATAGCCCAGAAGAAGCGGATAGTATAGCTTTTATTTTGGAAAGAGACATTTCTCTGTAATAAACTCTCTTTTCCAAAGATGAGTGATTCCTCAATCAGATACAGGGCTCGCAAAATCGCTAGCCCGACGTCCCGAAGCTAGTGCTCTTTCCAGTCGGGCTACCAAAATCTATCTCTTCCCTGCCCGTCGGGCTATTGTAGGAAAAATATATGTCAATGCTTTTGCATTCTTTCAGAAATGTAGCTGGGTAATTATGTCATTGGCATCGGTGAGCCACTGTCAATATGTGACATATTGACGTTGCGTTTGAATTTGCGCTTGTTTTTTTGCTTTCACTTTGCAATCGTGCGAACTGTGTATAGAGAGCGACAGCACTGATCTGTGAGTGATGATAATTTGTGCACCAATTCCTCTGACATCGTCTTATTAATCGTTAGCTTACTATGCAAACATGACAAGTGAAATCTCCTGCAGCTTAAACATGTGAGAGGTTGATCGCGCAGAGACTCGCTGAGCTTATGTGAGTGAGCGTGTAAAAGCAGCAGGAGAAGTTATGACAAATCAGACTATAAGGCAAAAAGAAAGTGCAGCTTTATGGTTTTATGGACAAAAGAATTTCTGTGGCTGCGATATGACGAGCTAAATAACCAGGGCTGCACATAAGTGGTCCGCAGGTGCGCATTCGCTGTCAAAATAAAAAACACGCACAAGGGTTAGGGTTAAATTTAAAAACTGTACTTTTGAGTTAAAATATATATTTATAATTTTAATAAATGACAAATTAAAAATGCATGAACATTTTTTTTGTATCGAAAAAATATCGAACCGTGACACCAAAGTATCGAACTGAACCGTGAATTTTGTGTATCGTTGCACCCCTAGTGTTTAGGTGTAGACAGGTGTGCTGATCAGAGCTCAGCAGCAACAAGGAAATCTGCCGAGGTCTACGAATTCAGCTACCCTGCACCCGAGTACAGGATGTTCAGGGCTGCACCTCCCAGTTTGTGTAATTAGTGGAACCATTTGTCCTGAAAATGTTTAGTAAAGTCAGTCGTTGCCCCCCCTGCCCCCCCCTCCATCACTGTGAAGAACTCGTAAAATCCCTCTGGAGCTTTTATTTTGAAATCCGGCTGCTCAGTGCAGTTTGAGTGGCATCAGTCACAAATTGGTGTTTTGTTTTAATTAAAGGCTCCTCTGGACACTTCAAGCACACAAGCATCATCTTACACGAGTGTGATCACAGTGAGGGATTCCCGGGAACAGCCCTCCTGCTTCAGTTTTCACTATTCCCGATGAACCCTGCAGAACCCTTTCAGTTCCTCAAAGAGAAGAAAGAAAACACTCTGTGGCACTGAGGATGGAAACGAGTTTAACTTGATGAACTTTCATTAAACACAGAAACAAAAGTCCTGCCTGACTCTGTGCAGCGCTCCTGGTAACCAGTCAGCATCCCAGGAGGGCGCTTCCAGAACGTCCAATGAAAACCAAACCGACCGGCCTCCACAGTGAGGTCGTGTTCTCAGGCAGCGCCGGACCGTTTTCATCACTGCTGCCGAGATCCGAGCGTCCGCCGCGCTGGGTCTCCTCCTCCTCCCCCGGCTGAACAGCTCAGAGATCCAAAGGCGGCCCGGCAGCCGCCTGAGAACACGACGTCAGCCACACCTCAGGTGATGTTTCTGATTATTATGGACCTGCACGCAGAGCCGTCTGATCCCAGGACCGCCCACTCAGCGAGCTCAGTCCTTCACAGAAGTCCTTCTGTGGATCCAGAGTCTGGACCCACAGACAAGCAGGCGGTTTGCCAGCCCGCCACGAGGTCTGTACAGGGATAGTCCACGCCCCCACACCGCACTGGCGGTCTACATGAGGGCGTTGAGGTGCCCCGAGTGTCCCACAGAGTTCAGCATCAGCGCCCTCTGGTCCAGCACCTCCCTGTCCCGGCCCAGCGCCGCCCTCTCCTGCTCCACCATGGCTCTGTCCCGCTCCACTGCCGCCCGCTCCCGGTCCAGCCACAGCCTCTCCGCCTGCACCGCCGCCCTCTCTCTCTCCAGCGCTGCTCTGTCTCGCTCCACCATCTCTCTCTCTCGCTCCAGCGCCGCCCTCTCCCTCTCCACCATCTCCCACTCACTCTCCAGCCCCCCCAGCGGCCCGTCGCATGTCTCTGAGCTCCGCTGGTTCTGCTCCGCGCCGTCTCCGAATGCATCCGGCGCGTAGTCTGAGGAAGATGGGCGGGAGGGCGGTGGGGCAGGGGGAGGTGCGGGGGTGGCGCGGGGCCTGAGTCTGGGGGCGGGGTCTGGGTGCTGATCGTCGTCCTGAGTGACGGGGGCCAGGAGGGGGGCGCTGCTCGCCAGCCGGCCCTCCATGGCTTCGTTCATAAGGTGAAACCACGGCCAGGAGGAGGCGCCGTCTGCCACGGTCTCCATCCCGACAGGAGGGTACTTCAGGTCCTGAGGAGAGCAGAGGATTTTAGAAACACGCAGCCACGAGCAGCTTTACTGAGGCGGGGAGTTAGTGACGGCCTACCTTGTACCGCCTCTTCAGATTGTCCCACTTCTTCGCCATCTGGTAGGTGGAGACCTTCCCCTGCAGACCGAGCTCCTTCAGGATGGCTCTGACAGGAAGTGAGGACACAGAGTCAGGAACGCCTCGCTGCTCCGACATTCACCCGCACGGGAGGCATACTTACTTCCAGGCGGCTTTGGCGGCGTTCCTCCTCCCGGTGAACAACGCCTCGTTAGCGGCTCGAAGTTTAATCATCTTCCTCGTGTCCTGGTCGGTCACTGCGACGCACACAGGTCGACAGACAAGTCATCAGTGATTTTATGCTGCAGTTTCAAAGTTTTCAGGGTTTTTTGTGCTGCATAAGTTTAATTTCAGGTATTTTAAATTCGTTTAAAAGATTTTTATGTTCTTGTACTTTAATTCATTCAGTTTGAATAAATATCTTTTATTGATATCTGTATTTTGATAACAATTTTTTATTCATTATTTATTTTCAAACATTTGCATAGATTTCATGTGTTTACATTTTAAACCACATTTTTATTAAATGTTTTTTCAGTATCTGTATTTTAACACACTCATTGTTATTATGATAATATATATACTTTCCTTATTTCTGTGTGTAAACATTTTGTCTTTATTTTAATCAGTTATTTTTAAAGTTTTTATTTTACTTTGTAATTTATTCAATTTGAATTTTGTTACATTTTTCTTTGCAAAGCTTTTCAGCGTTTTTTCCTCACAGGATAAATTTCAGGTCTTATTATTTAGTCTTAACAGATGTTTGACTTCCTGTCTGATGTTGTCTTTGTTTGTATTCATTTGGTTTTTGCCGTTTTGTATTTTCTTAAACGTGAAAATTTTTCTTAAACAACGTGAGCGAAGCCTCGAGGAGGTTTGAGGGCAGCGATCGTCACCGGGCCGTGACCACGAAGAAATCCTCTCACTTTTATACGTCGGGTCGGAGGGTGTCGAACACTCCTCTCCGCTGGCGTCGATGTAGGTGACGTTCCCGTCGGACTCCGCGTTGTCTCCGCCCACCATGCTCTCCAGCTCCGACACGCTGCTCCTCTCCGCCATCAAACAGTCTCTGTCGGGAGGCGGGGACGAGCCGAACACGCCGTCCTCCTCGTTGGTCCAGATGGGCGTCACTCGGGGAGCTTTGCCCGTCAGACGGCCTTCCAGAGCGTCGCTCATCAGCTGGAACCAGGGCCACGAGGCCGGGTTGGTCTGACCCTCCATCCCCCGAGGAGGAAACTTCAGGTCCTGCAGACGCAGCAAACTCACGTTTCAGTGAACGCTTGAGGCGAGCAGCAGCTCTCTGCGGCGCTCTGCCGATTACTATCAGAGAGCTGCAGGACACTCAGGCGTCTAACTTTATTTAAACAGGTCCGACTGGACAAAGCAGGTTATAGGTTCACATGCAGGGCACACGTTACTGCGAGTCACCTGAGAGTCATCGAACACACCAACCACATTTCCTTCAGTTACTATAACACCTTGAGGTCAGTTTAAAACACACCCCTCCGCCTGCACACGACTAACGTATCGACGGCGCCTCAGTCTCGAGCGATCCACTCACAGACTTGCGTGTCCACACCGCCCACCTGCAGGACTGACACTACAGTAATTATCTCAGGACTGTTGTCACTGCCGATCAGGAAAAACTGGGTTTGTTGCACGTGTGGAGAAACAGCTCAGATCAAAAGGAATGTTTTTCTCGCTGGTGTAAATGTAAACTAGCAGAACATCGACACTGAAGCTGACTTCCTGGTTTTAACGCCTGAAGCTCGTAAGCGTCTCACACACACAGACATTCACAGTGGAGACGTTTATCCGGCCCACAGTGCAACAGGACAGCGTGCCAACGATGAGTCTCTGTAAAACCTGACATGTTAGCGTCTGTGCACCAAGTATTTGTAGGTAAAAATATAACAACACTTATTTAAATACAGGCAAATTAGTTATGAGGACAACACCGCCTCAGCTGAGGGCTAAAAAGGATGCGGCGGTAACACGGGGTCACATGACCTGAGGCACGCTGCTCAAACTGCTGCAGGGATCTCACCTTGAATTTGGTCTTCAGGTTGTCCCACTTCTTGGCAACCTGGTCAGGTGTTATCTTCCCTGTCAGACCCATCTCCTTCACTATTCCCCTGCACGCACACACACACACACACACACACTTTAACAGGACCCCGACACACACAGAAACGAGCGCAGTGTTTTCAGCAGACGCTCGAACGCTCGCTCACCTCCACGCCGGTTTGGCGGTGTTCCTCCTGCCGGTGAACAGAGACTCGTTAGCAGCTCGCAGCTCGATCAGTCGCCTCGTGTCGTCTTCGCTCACTGTGAAAAGAGGCGAATGCAAACGTTACTTTGAGGCGTTTCCTGCACGGCGTGCATGAATACGATCGGGTGACATCGTTTGTTTCGTTTAAAAACTTCCTACGTCCTGATTCCAAACGACTCCAGAACTGAAGCGCCGAGCACAACGAACTTTTAGACGAACCCTCGAACCAAGAGAAACCGGACCTATCACATGACCTCCTGGGCAGCTGATTGGCTGTGCTTTAATAGTTTTCACTTGCACATGTTCCCTTCCTCCCTGATGCCTACATTCCCCACAATCCACCCCGGCTGCAGCGCAGGACTAAGCTGTGCCCCTCAGTCTCACTCTGCTGTCTGAGCTCCGAGCTGATCGATTATCCTTACGTTTGTAGGTGAACTCGCCCATCCGGTGCAGCTCGCCCAGAGCCGCCGATCCGTTCTTGTCCTCGTTATCAACCAGCAGGTCCATCTCAGACTCCGTCAGAAACTCGGCCATCCCGCCTCGGCTCCGGCGGGCTCGCTTCTTGGGTGTCGGGGACAGCGACTCGCAGTCCTCGTCTTCATCCTCCACGATGGGAGTGAGGATGGGCGCGGCGCCAGCGAACCGTCCCTCCATGGCGTCGTTCATTCTGTAGAACCAGGGCCAGGAGCTGGGGTTGGTCTCCACGCCTCGAGCGGGAAACTTCAGCTCCTGGAGAAATGACAGGACGTCAACACTGCCACCATCTGCAATTACCCACGATTCACAGGGACGCCGCCGATTCGGCTTTTCTAACTATTGATTATTAATTTATCTAATTTAACTGAAAGACGTGCAGCATTGTGGAGCTGCAAAGAACACATGAGTGGCCGTTATATAGTTGCAGTTCCTCTAACGTCCACTTGAGGCACCAAAACTGACATTAACAAAGAATGGCTATCGCCCCGCCCACTGCGGGTTACGATCTGGACGGCGACGCCCCTTCGAGTCGTGGAGCTGGAGTGAGAGGACGCACCTTGTATCTCCTCTTCAGGTTGTCCCACTTCTTGGCCAGCTGGTCTGTGGTCAGTTTGCCCTGAAGGCCGAGCTCATAGAGAATCGCTCTGAGAAAATCAACAAATAAAGTTATTTGAATTGGAGCCGAGCCCCTTCAGACCTGACCAACAATGAACATGAAGGTTTGGAACTGTTTGTCCTCGGCAGCGTTGGAGTTATTTTAGGTTTTGAAGTCTTTAAAAAGATGAATTTCTCAAAACGCTGCACGAGTCCTGATTAATTTACTCAGGTTGGTTATTAAGTTGATGAGCCTGCAGCAGAGCGCCGTGAGGAAGTGATCTGGAAACATCAAAATGCATGTACTGGTCAATGCTGCCCCCTGCTGGTGTATGTTTGAATTCACATTTGGACAGGAGGGATTACAAAAGGTACCTTTAAGTCTTTGATAATGATCAGAAAAATAAACATTATTAAATGTCTGAGACGCTCTGCAAATAAAAACAAGAAATATTTATGAAACCCTAATCTACAAAAAGTATATAAAAAAGTCCAAAAACTTATTTCTTATCAATATATTCATTTTATTTTTGGTAGTTTTCTGTAAAAAAAAAAAAAAAAAAAAAAAAAAAAAAAGTCTAAATGTGCTTCAGGCACCAAAACATTTAATACTCGATGATATCCTGATTTAACCTTTAGATCAGGCACACTTTAGGTCGCGGGCCAAACACGATAAACATTTATTGAACCCTACAACAATGTTTTTTAAACATAAATATGAATAAAAACAGACAGGAATATTATTCCAGATTAAATAAACTTAAAAAAAGAAACTTTAAATATTTTGCTCTTCATAAAAATATATCCTGTCAAAATTATGCAAGTTAGAAATAAGAACATGCTGCCAAAACCCCAGGAAAAGTAAATGAGAGCAAACACAAGGTTGGAGCCGCATGTAGACGAGCTGGGCGCTGCTGCAGGAGTGGAGCTAATAAACTGTGCGGGCCATTCAGTGTCGTACTTTCCCTGAGTGCATCATTACACTGCAGCTGCATCTGAATCTGCACAGGTGCAGCTCAGCAAAGTGCGCTGACTTGGTTCAACATTACTGCAACAGAGAAAGTGAGGCAGGCTGCACTGGTGCATTAGTGACAGCTTCACTGCATCACACATGTCCATGAACTGACAGGTTTCCTTGCTGAGCTCAAAAACTCTGTTGAGAACTTTTATCCCGACTCAGCCAGCGGAGCTCTGCATGAAGGAATGTCAGCAAACTCTGAATCTATTTCCCACATAAAAGACTGAAACTGACGGTGATTTAAACTTTTAGCTCAGATAAAATGTACGGTCTGCGTCGCGGTGATCATGCTCCATTTTTAGGACTTTACCACACAGCCTTTCCTGGTGTGTGATGCAGTGATGTGCTGTTAACTCACCGGTACATTTCTCCTGCATCTTTACTCGCATCCTGCGGACTAGTCCGCTTTTTCCACCGCACAGCACCGGCGCTCCATCTGTTGTAAGTCCAACAAGTTTGTCCCAGGGCAGTTTCACGTCGTTACACTTTGACATACGTTTTTAAAAACGCCTTTTCCCGTCGTTGTCCCGTGCATCGATTTAATGTCCAATATTTCCTCTCCACGGATGAAGCTGGTCAGCTGTGCAGTGTCCATCATGTCTGTACTTTCATCCACAGAGAGCATGCAGTGAAGTTTTTGCTTCTTTCACACAACTGTGTTCTTAAATCAGTGACCATCTCACAAACCGATCAGCAATCGTATTTCTGCTCAGGCTCACATTTGCTAAACTCTGCGTTTTGTCTGGACACAAGACGTCCACAGCTTCATCCTGCAGCTCTTCAGAGCGGTACCGGGCTGCTTTGGCTCCTCTGCTACGATAAAACTTGCTTTCACAACAGCTTCACTTTGTGGTTTTGCTCTGGTGACGAACGTCTGCTGAAACGTCAGATTCTTCTTCAGCTCTTCTACTTCCTGTAGTTTCTGCGTTTCGGTTTTTCAGCTTATCCTGACGTTTTGTCTCGTAGTGCCGTCTTAAATTAAATTCCTTCATTACAGCCACATTAGCTCCACTAATAAGACGCACGGTTTACCAGCATGTCTGTAAACATATATTCAGCCTCCCACCGGCGCTGAAAGGCTCTGCTTTCAGAGTCAACTTTTCTCTGCACCATCGTGAGCGGCGAGCTTGACGCGGGAATGTTCCCAGTTAGCCAAGCGCTCAGCAAGGAGGCTGCAGCGCTGCATCATGGGATCCGTAGTTTGTATATTACTAGCGCCTCATATCGCCGGGACATGCATAACAATAATAATACATCTATATAAAATGATCCCGCGGGCCGGATGTGGCCTTGACTTTGACACATGTGCTTTAGAAGAAAACGTTCGATTCATTAGGACCACATCATGTAACGGAGATCAGTGGAGCCTTTGTTTACTGTGACCAGGCCACAGCTGGACGGGTGGGAAACCTGCTGTAGAGGCTTGAACTTCAAACACGCCCAAAACATGTTTGAAAACATATTTTCATGACATTAAACCGTGCGACTATCCCAGGAAGTTGATTCCGTTTCTCACACTGAAAAAAAACACTCCGAACAGGTGATTTCGTCACCCGGGTGACTGAGCGCGCATCAACACAATATGACAAATTATTTCTTTAAATAAGATCCACGTCAATAACAAATCTGAGATGACGGAAATAAAAAGACAATAACAAAATCAAACCAGAAACCGGTTCAGACCTGGTTCAGGTGCGTTCGACTCACCTCCAGGCCGGCTTGGCTGAATGTTTCCTGCCAGTGAAGAGCGCCTCGTTGGCTGCTCGAAGTTTGATCATCCTCTCGGTTTCTTGTTCGCTCACTGTCAACAAGAGGTGGGGGGTGGGGCGGAGCCATTAAACACTCGGTCCTGCGTGAGGTGTGATTATACCTGATGATGTCAGCCAGGTGCGTCTGCCTACTTTTATACGAGCACTCGGTCATCCTCCTCCAGCCCATCGGGATGCCCTCAGGGGGCGGAGCCTCCGTGTGAACCCCCCCATCATCCGCTGCTGTTTCGGCTGCCACCGTGTCCTCCATCTCCGTCTTGATGAGGAACTCCAGAATGTCGGTGTTCTCCTGGTTCTGATTGGGCTGGCAGTTGCCACGGTGACCGGCGTTGCCAGCGGTCTCTGGGCTCAGCACCAGGTTGCTGTTGTAGAGGCGACCCTGCATGGCTTCATCCATGATGTGGAACCACGGCCACGACTCCACAACGCCCCCCATGTGGTCCTGGCCCTGGTATGGCTGCTTCAGGTCCTGGAAAGAGGAGAACAGTGACCCCTGCAGGCTGAAACAGGGACGTACAGTAAGAGCTGCCTGCAGGCGAGCGTCAGCAGAAAAACTGTTCTGCAAAGTGCGTCACAGAAAGAAACGTGCCAAATAAAAAGAATTAAACATGAAGACATTTAAAGGTCTTTTTCCTCCAGTCGACTCCCTGAAAGATTCACCAAGAAGCAGACAGATGTGCTCATCGGAAAAATCTCATTAAAAACAAACAAACAAACAAACACCGTCTCTCCTCATGTCTGAAAAAGTAACTGTCCCCAAAACCTGATAACTGGTTGTTCCACCCTCGCCCAGACTGATTTAAGTCCAGACTCGTGGTGTTTGCTGGTTGAGATCTTCAGCCTGCTTCACTTTGTCAAACAGCTTCTATTTAAAGGATTTCTGAGTCACCACTAGGGATGGGTACCGGTATCCGGTGCCATTACGGCACCGGTTCTGACATTAACTGTACTAACCAGACCGAAAAGCAGCGCACATTTCGGTGCTTTGTTTTCTTGAGATGTCACACACTTTGGATTCTAGCCAATCATTTTACGTACGTACGTTCTGTTAGAGCAGAGCTACAGATTAAAAATGTCCAAGGCGAAGCGGTCAAAGTCTGGCTGTACTTCACAGCAAAAGATGCAAACTCAGCAGCAACAAGTGCTTTAAGCTGATACTGTGATACTGTCAAAGGAGGTAACACCTCGAATCCGATGAAACACCTGGAGACGCATAGCGTTTTTTTAAAAGCTGAGAAATGCGCCGTATTTGATAGCTCGCTGCGAGACCTCACACATCTAGTGCGGGTGTGGTGCCTGTTATCGGACCCGGAGCAACATCCCCCAAAAACCCGAAGAGGAGAGTCCTGGCCCCTAGCCCTGCCAGTGTAGCAGAAATGATGAGGATGATGATGCAGCAGCAGCCGTTCTTCTCTGCGTGAGTAGCTTAATGTTCGTGTGTAATTTACGTTGAGTAGGCTAACCACGTTATTACATTAATGCAGGTAAGGTCAACTAGCAAACATCATCATAGCTACATGCGGCTGTCTTCTTGTTTGATGGCAGATGCTCCCTTCACCCTGGCCAAAAAGGCTAAAATGACCAAAGAAAAAGTGGAAAACAGCTGAACATGAGAGGTTTTTGGACAAAGTTTGTGTTTTTCCATTCTTTAATCACCGGTTCGAGCACCGGTTTGGTACTGGTATTGGATAAAACCTAAACGATACACATCCCTAGTCAGCAGGTCTGACAGGGATCAGGCCTGGGAGTGGCAGTGAAGGGAGTCTTTGCAAAAACATGAGGATGATCAGTTAACTTGTGAGTTCACGGGGGGGGGGGGGGGGGGGTGTAATGACTTTCACAGACATGAGGAGAAGAACAGCAGCTACATGGCATCTCATGTACCTTATATTTTGTCCGCAGGTTGTCCCATTTCTTGGCGATCTGGTCTGCCGTCAGCTTCCCTTCCAGACCGAGGCCTTTCAGGATGGTGCTGAGGAGACAGGAAGCAGGACATGAGCACTCACTGAGGCCGTGGGAACTTTATGAGGGTGCTGCGACCGGTCCTGGCCGCTGGCACCCGGATCTCTCAGGTTAAACTGCTTCTGCTGCTCCTCGGTCACCTGTCGCTTGCTCAGGTGAGTCCAGGAGCAGGCGGGCTCATACCTCCAGGCTATCTTTGCAGAGTTCCTCTTCCCTGTGAACAGGGCCTCATTGGACGCCCTGAACTCGATCAGCCTTTTCACATCCTCTTCGGTCACTGCAGGCAGGCAGCGGAGGTCAAAGGTCAGCAGCTCAAACACATGGAGCAGCACTTTTAAGGGTACAGGTACTTACTCTTATAGGAGTTCTCTGGGAAGTGAGGCAGCGGGTGGGGGGCCGGCTCCATGGTGATCATGAGAGGACACAGCTAGGAGGGAAGGAAGGAAGGAAGGAAGGAAGGAAGGAAAGAGGGAGGGAGGAGGAGGAGATGTGCTGTGTTCAGGCCCGATGCTAACTACATCCGCTAGCGCATCCTGTTGCTCCTACAACGGGGCTCCTCCGTCCATCACGGGGGCCGGGCCGTGTCTGTGGGCGGGGGCCGCCGTCTCCTCCCGGTGAACCGTTAGCGGCCAGAGGCTGCAAGCTAACTCAGACGGCTAAAGCTAAACAACAAACAGACCGCGGAGCCGGGCTTCCCGCCGCACAGAGAGACACCGGCTCCTGTTAGCTCGGCTCGGCCCCGACCTCCGCCTCCTCTCGGTATCTTATGTCACCTCCTCCGACGGGCGGAAAAGCGTGAATTAAAGCGTCCCCGTTAACGGAGCTAGCCTGCATCCCGACGCTCTGCTCCGAGAGAAGGGTACGCTCGATATCTCCACCGAAGCCTGGCCGCTATCACCTGACCTCCGGCTCGAGAGGGCGGGGTCAACACAAACACAACCAGCTCGTTTTTTCCCCGTGTATTATTATTATTATTATTATTATTATTATTATTATTATTGCTTTTTTTACATTAAGTAAATATGGGGATTTATAACATATATATGGATATAAAACAGGACTGCCTGAAATTGTAATAACTAACTTTCGCACTTTAGTGGTAAAAGCTTTTAGGCAGGAAGGGGTTCAACTCCAGGCCTCGAGGGCGTCCTTTAGATGTGTCCTTGATCCAACACAGCTGATTTAAATGGCTAAATGACCTCCACAACATGTCCTGTAGTTCTCCAGAGGCCTGGTAATGAACTCATCATTTAATTCAGGTGTGTTGATCCAGGGTGAGATCTAAAACTTGCAGGACACCGGCCCTCGAGGCCTGGAGTTGGACACCACTGCTTTTTTTTTGCCTGTCCCGTTTGGTTCTTTAGCTGTCATTGATGAGTTGATGACTGAAGGCCAACAAAGATATCCAACAGATTTACTTTACCAAGTGGATCATCACGGCTTTGTCGTATTGATCCATTTGATCAACCTTTGTTGTTATTATTTATTTTATTTTATTTTCAGTAGTTACAAATGGGACAGACATGGCTGGGGAATAGGAAAGGGAGAAAGAAAGATGAAGGAACAGAAAAACAGAGGGGAAGAGGGACAGTGAGAAAGGACACTTAAAAAGAAAATATATCCCAGATCACCTGTTGAGAGAAAAAAAGACCCCTGCTTTTACGTATTTACCACATATTTGTCTAAATTAGGGAACTCTGTCACTGAACTAACACAGCCAACTCCCTCAGCGTGTTTGTAGTCTTGGCTCATATTGCCTTCATATTAAATTATTTTGTGCTTTTTACAGAACTTTTTAAACATTGCACTCAACAACAAACAAATCCTCCCTACGACTGGCCCCCAGGCCGCAAGTTTGAGACCCTGGACTGGACAGAAGCAGTATTTTAGGCTGTAAAAGCAGACAGTATCAGCTTCATGTGCATGTAGGTTCATGCAGCTCAGTCCCAGAACAGGAACAACGCATTTAAAATCCAGTCTGTAACAAATGCAAATGTTCATTCATTTCATTTATTTATTCATTTTCAGGCACAACAAATACCTATATTGAACATAAAATACACAAAACAAAAAACAAAACTTGCCTGAAAAAGGAGTGGGACGAAGAAAACTTATTAAATCCCACCCCTATACTCACTCATCAACAAAAAAAACAATAAACTTCCCGCAGCTACGCCCATCATTGCATACAGACCCATCAACAGCCCCGGGCAGATACAAGCATCTAAGCGGCAGCTCGCAACCAACAATTAGAGCCTTCATAACTGAATACAGAATATATGAATTATAAATTGCATTACCACAGGTAACAGGCAGTAATAACTACAAGTAACAAACACACATACATATACATACATATATATCTACACACACAAGTACATATATGTACATACATACGCACACTTTATTTTTTATTTTTTATTTTGGAATCCATACCAGCAATGGTAAGAGGACAGACATTACAGAGCACACTAAAACCCATCATTGAGTATACTGTGACCAGACCAACTGTTTGTAGAGAAATTTAAATCTATGAATATTTTTGCATTGTTTCAGTTGTAAACTCAGACTGTTCCAGATTTTCACACCACATACAGACACACAAAAGCCTTTACGGGTTGTTCGAGTTCTGGGTAATTTGAATTCTCCAAAGCCTCTCACATTATAAACCTTTTCTCGAATTTCAAATCTAGTTTGTAAATTTGCCGGTAAAAGTTTAGTAAAAGCTTTATACAAAATTATGGATGTATTGTAATTAACCAGATCCTGGAATTTAAGTAACTTTGCCTGAAGAAAGAATTTGTGAGTATGATCTAGATAACCAGCCTTGTGAATAATACGCAGTGCTCGTTTCTGCACTGTGACTAATGGATTAGTTGTATTTTTATATGTATTTCCCCACACTTCCACACAATATGTAAGATATGGAAGAACCAGGGTACAGTACAGAGTACGAAGTGCATCTTTATCAAGGAATTGTTTCACTTTGTTCAAAACTGCGAGGCTTCTGGAAATTTTGGTTTTTGTGTCTGACGTGGGGTTTCCATGAAATTTTGTTATCAATTATAACTCCCAAAAATTTGTTTTCACTCACATTATCAATTGGTACACCTTCAATGATAATTGGTAATTCTATATTATATTTTAAATTACCAAAAAACATTGCTTTAGTTTTATTTATATTTAATGATAATTTATTTATGTCCATCCATTTTTTTATTAATTGTAGCTCCCTGTTTACGGTCATTACAAGATCAGTATAATCATCGCTACTGAAAAATATGTTGGTGTCATCTGCGAACAGTATGAGTTTAAGTACTTGAGAAACATCAAAAATATCATTTATGTATACATTGAAAAGTTTTGGTCCCAACACTGACCCTTGGGGAACACCACATGTAATACCAAGTTTCTCTGAATGGTAATGCCCTATGCTAACATATTGTTCCCGACCTGTTAGGTAACTTTTTATCCAGTTACCAGCTTTCCCTCGAATACCATATCTTTCCAATTTATCCAGTAAAATTGAGTGATTGATTGTGTCGAAGGCCTTTTTGAGGTCAACAAAAATACCAACTGCATATTTATTTTTATCCAGTGTATCAGTAATTTCTTCTACTGCCTCAATTATCGCCATTGAAGTGGTTCTTTGCGTTCTGAAACCATACTGACCAACATTTATTATTTGATGTTTTTCAAGGAATTTTTCTAATCTTGAATTAAAAAGTTTTTCTAGAATTTTTGAGAATTGAGGCAGTAGAGAAATAGGCCTATAATTGGTAAAACTGTGTTTGTCATTACTTTTATATAGTGGTATTACTTTCGCAATTTTCATTTTTTTTGGAAAACAACCAGGCTGAAATGATAAATTACAGATATATGTTAAGGGACTAGCAATATTCAGAATAACCTGTTTAACTACAGACATATTTATGTCATGATAATCCATTGAAGACTTACTTTTACATTTTAATGTGATATTTATTACTTCTTGCTCATTTGTAGCTGAGAGGAACAGTGAAGAGGGATTTGATTTTATATTACTGATATTTTCATGACACGGGATGTCCGCTGCTAGTTCAGGGCCAACATTTATGAAGAATTTATTGAACCCATCGACAATATTACTCATGTTGTGATTTTCACCATTTGCATCAGTAAAATATTCAGGATATGATGTTCCAGAAGATCCTTGTTTAATTAAGTTGTTTAACACATCCCAAGTTCCTTTTATATTGTTTTTATTTTCATATAATCTTCTTCTATAATAAAGTTGTTTGCTCGTTCTTATAATATCAGTCAATTTATTTCTATATGCTTTATATCTTTGTTCCACTTCTTTTGTTTTTACTTTGATAAACTGTTTATACAGATTGTTTTTCTTTTTGCAAGCATTAATAATTCCTTTTGTGAGCCAAGGACTTTTTATCTTTTTTTTCTTTGTCATGTGTTCGTTTACAGGACAATGTTTATTGTACCACATAGTAAAAATATCTAGAAAATTATCATAAGCCTTGTCCACATCTGACTCTTCATACACCGAACTCCAATCTTGTTGTGCTAAATCGAAATTGAAGGCATGAATTGCTTCTTCATTTATTGTTCGCTTTGCTATCATGATCTTGGTATCTATTTTTTTTAAATCACAGTCACACAAAGTAAAAACTGGTAAGTGGTCAGTTATATCACAGACAAGCAGACCACTATTAATTTGGAAATCCATGACATTAGTAAAAATGTTGTCAATAATAGTGGCGCTATGTGATGTTATTCTGCTTGGCTTTGTTATTGTTGGATATAGTGATAAGCTGTACATTGTGTCAGTAAAGTCATCAATGGCTTTTAACCTTGTTGGATTTAGCAAATCAATGTTAAAATCACCACAGATAAATAGTAATTTTTGGTTCACCGAAGCAACATTTTTTCTATCCATTCATTAAAAGTGTCAATACTTGAACTGGGTGTCCGATATATGCAACTTATTATAACATTTCTCTTTTTTTCATTCATAATCTCAATAGTCAAACATTCCAAAATTCCATCAATAGCCATAGACATAGTTGTTACAACATTATATTTTATAGAGTTATGAACATATATAGCAACCCCGCCGCCCGCCTTATTTAATCTATTCATGTATTTTAAATCATATCCATTCAAACAAAAATCTATTCCTTTATCGACATTGAACCAAGTTTCAGTGATGGCTATAACACTAAAGGGGCGAGAAAATTGTTGCAAATAGTCCTTAATGAAATCAAAATTAGAGTACATACTTCTGCTGTTAAAGTGAATTAATGAGAGCTTCCCGTCTAGGTTAATTTCTTTTTCATATTGTTCCTGAGTGAAATAATTACAATTTTTAACAAAAGTAGAGAGAAAGTTACTTTCAGAATCTATTTCTGGATCTATTATATTATGCTCCTTATATTCACAATCTAGATCAATTACTTTCTGTTGAAGAACTAATTTCAACGTGTCCATGTCATTTCCTGGTGTAATTGATACATTGGTGTCAGTTATACTTGTCCAGATCCTCCATGTTCCTCACTATCAGTACTTTTGCCTCTTCTGGTGTCCCGTTTAGCTTAATGAAAATCTTACAGTTTGTTACCCATGTATGTTGTATTTTACCGTTCTTCTTCAGTTGCCTTGCCTTCCTCGCGATGTCTGCGTTTTTTCGTGTCAGATGCTCATTAATGAAAACGTCCGTGCCTTTCAGTTTGCGTCCTTGTTTCAGCAGTGCGACCTTGTTCTTCCGATTGACAAATCTCATAATGATGGCCGGTGTTCCAGATCTACTGGCGTTTAGATCAACTGGCGTTGGTCGAACAGATGTGTGGCAGTCTTGCGTTTCAGGAGCTGCTACCGACAAACCAGCAAAAAAACAGCAAATGTGTCACCTGTGACACTTGTGAGGTTGTCTCAAACACACTCCGTCAGTCTTGATGCTGTTGAACAACAAAATGTTTAAAAATGTGGCGAGTTTACCTGGTGATATCCTCACGCGCGACGCGATCGCGAAAACAGCAAACAAGTAACACCACGCCGATGTTGTCCACAGGACAGCAAGAGTAAACGATCGGGAGACTCTTGTCGTCGTTATCGTTCCCCTCGCACGGTTTATTTCTCCGGTTTCAGCGTTTTTGCTTCACAACTACAGCGAGCAGTTTACTTTGTGCACTAACATGGAGTCGAGTCAACCAGCGCCACCTCTGGCCACGTGCCACAGCCTACAGCCAGATCAACCTGTGACACACATCTGCACCACGTTTGAATTCGTGTCATGCACATTTGTACCTTTCAATTGTGTCTGTTTGTGCGTCATGCAAATAAACCTTTGGAAAGAATGAAATGACACTAATATTTCACTAGTGTTGTAACATCACATGTCGTTAGCGTAGTCTGTCTGTGTCTTTTCTCTGAGAAAAAACATTTTAGAGTTGGTTGTGATATACAGTCTGTATAAGTGTGGTTAATCTAATAAACATTTGTAAGGAGATGGCAGTTACTGTGAATGTACAGCAGGTGAATAGTAATAAACAGTCAGACAATGACTCTGACAATCTCATTCAATCTTGCAGACTGAATGCACCTTCTGTGGAAAGTGGTACCACACAGTGTGTGTGGACTTCCCCTGTGCAGAAGGCGACTACAAATGTTGTGGGTGCTAAATAAACAGAAACAAATGATCCCTGTTGTCTTTGCTTACTGATTGTTTTCAGTGTTGACAATCCACATTGCTGGCATTGCATCTGTCAACATGTTTGTGGGTAGATTTGGATGTACCAGGGTTTAGTGCAGCCACTCAGCCTCTACTCACTGTGATCATAGCAGCAGGTGTAGATGTGTCACAAGTTAATCTAGTAGTGGGCTGTGGTAGCAGTGGACTGAGCTCCATTTGAAACTGCTCCAGCTGCTGTGTGATAGTGGATCTGCTACAAATTGAAGATCATAAGCAAGTTTTGGAAATGAACCCTTGTATTATGTTGAAGAACAAAAGAGTGACATTGATTTTGTTGCGGGTCATTTTGACCCGTACTGTGTAAATCCACTCAGAATTATCCAAAAACTGCAATAAAACAATAGCAACTTTATTTCCCATCAGATAAACATGTAGAACACAGACATACAACAGTTAGACTTTCCATAACTATTGTAGGAACAATTTGGTTTTTCGTTCTTACAAACACATTTCTTTTGAACTTGCCCAACGTTCTCAGTTTTTCAATGCTCAACATTTTCAATTTTGTCCACATGATGGACAGAATGTAACTGTGTGCTTTCTGCAGATGTACTTCTTGCATTTCTCACAAAGAGTGCTTGTTTTCAAACAGGAATCTTCCTAACTAAGATTTAAAACAAAAGATTTCTACGTCTCCTCCAGTCTCACAAACAGATGATAAACCAAGCGACACACCTGAGTCACTGACTTTATATATAACTACCAACTCTCCAGCCATGTTGATGAATTGCCTATATTGGCTGGAAATATTAATTTCCAGGGAAAGGACACAGGCAGATGATGCTTACAGGATGTGATGTGACGACACTAATGAAATATCGATGTGTCATATTTGTCCAAGGCGTATTTCATTGTTATGGGAAAAGAGAATATCAAAATCATGATGACCAATTGGAGTGGTGATTTCTATGACTTTGTGTATATAATTTGGAATTTTGTACAAATGTAGGCCAATAAGGAATATATGATATCATTTCATTCTTGTCAAAGGTTTATTTGCATGACGCACAAACAGACACAATTGAAAGGTACAAATGTGCATGACACGAATTCAAACGTGGTGCAGATGTGTGTCACAGGTTGATCTGGCTGTAGGCTGTGGCACTTGGCCAGAGGTGGCGCTGGTTGACTCGAGTCCATGTTAGTGCACAAAGTAAACTGCTCGCTGTAGTTGTGAAGCAAAAACGCTGAATTCGGTGAAATAAACCGTGCGAGGGGAACGATGACGACGACAAGAGTCTCCCGATCGTTTACTCTTTGTGTCCTGTGAACAACATCGGCGTGGTGTTACTTGTTTGCTGTTTTCGCGATCGCGTCGCGCATGAGGATATCACCAGGTAAACTCGCCACATTTTAAACATTTTGTTGTTCAACAGCATCAAGACTGACGGAGTGTGTTTGAGACAACCTCACAAGTGTCACAGGTGACACATTTGGCGTTTTTTTGCTGGTTTGTCGGTAGCAGCTCCTGAAACGCAAGACTGCCACACATCTGTTCGACCAACGCCAGTTGATCTAAACTCCAGTAGATCTGGAACACCGGCGGTCTGTCACTCCTCCTGGGCAGTGAGTGACATGCTTCTATGTGCTCCAGGTCCATCTCTATCCCCTTGGTTTGGAGGAAGGACGCCACCTGTTGCTCCACCGAGCGGGTCTCCTCGTCGCTGGGCTCCCCGACGTTCCCGGCCACCGCGCGCGCGTACGAGCGCGGCTTGATTTTAATACCGCTGATGACCACGTCGTTCGTACGGGTGTACTGCTCCAGCTCATCCACCCGCCGCTCGAGATCCATGATCCGTCTGTCCTTCTCGGCATTTTGGAGGCGTAGCTGTTTTACCTCCTCCAGAAGCCCCAGAAGCAGCTCCTGCTGTGCCCTGACTGCGGCCACGTCTCCGCACAGCGCTCCGAGGGAGGTTTTAATGTCCTCAACCTCCTCTGGTGTCAATGTTCACATTGACAAGTCAAAAATAGCTTCAAGGGAAGACAGTTACGTTCAGGCCATCAGTCAGGACCAACATATTTAAGGAGTAATGCAGAAAAATAAGAGAATGAATAAAACCACCTGAGGTTACTGTTTTATCGTCTGTAAGATTCTGTTTTCTGTAATAAATAAGTCAAATATTTGGTTAAATATAATACAAGTGAATGTGTTTGATTTCTTTTTTGTTCAGAGCGGATTTTACCACGCGATGTTCAGTTAATAGGAGCTGCTTTTGTCTTTTAAATGTTTCATTTCACTTTCATTGATGTATAAATGTGTTAATGTTTACACACGCGCGCGCACACACGCGCCTCGTCTCCTCTGCTGCCCCCTGCAGGCACCAGGAAGCCTCTGCTGAGCCTCCTGCAGCTCAACGTCAAGGTCATCACATTCACCACACCCAACACCGGAAATGCACTTTCATAATTAAATTCCTCTCATTCGTTAAAGCTATTTGACAAGTTACCTGAACATCTTTGCAATTTCCCGTTGCACTGAATTATCGATTAACTATATGATCAGCCTGTAATTGAGTCCAATCGATATTATACTCAGTCTGTTATAGCGCATGGTCTACTTTGTTCTTTAATGACCAAAAACATCATAAACGGCACCTTTAGTGTATTATTTTGAAAGTCCAGGCCGGAACCTCACCTATATCATGTTCTAACCTGACTCAGGTCGATGCTCGGGTGGTGCTGAGGACATCCTGATGGCTGAATGATGGAGTCCGTGCTGCCGTTCCCGTCGGTTTAAGACACCCCGCTCAGGAACACCACCTTTATTCAACTCCATCAGCTCACTCCCGCCCAGGTAACGTCGCGTGACTCTAAGCGGGTTTTATCAGTGCGGTCATCAGTGTCACCTGCAGAGAGACGCGCGTGTCGTTATGGTGATAGGAACCAACAAACGCGAGGACGTAAAGAAGGATGCTGATGCTCGCGTTGGTTTCTGTTAATATGGAGTTAGATTCTTTTTTGTGACCACCGTGGAAATGATGCCACCTGCACACACCTGCAGGAATAAGAGACTGTTTTGGACAATTAACTGTCGTCATTTCCGCCTTTCTGCCTCGACAGTAAACATGGGAGAGCAGAGGTCACATCCTCCAGGCTCTCACATACATCACCAGTCAACTTAAAACAGGTCCCAGCACTGTCTATGATAATGTAATGTAATATGTTGCAGGATGATAGCAGGTATAGTCGACTTGAAACAGTTTTTAAATTAGTTGTAACTGATTATTTTTGAACTGTGATAAATTATTGTTGTTTATATTCACGTATTCATTGTATTAACAAAATAAAGAGGAAATAACACAATAATATTACAGTTATATAATAAAGATCTAACATGGCTCACGTGCACGTACACGCACATGTTTGCAGTTTTTATTGTTTTATTTTGTTATTTAATTGAGTTGTTTTACTATTTTTATCTTTTTAGTTTTTATTTTATTATTATGTTACTGTTGTGTTTTTTGTTTACGTTTAATTTAAATGTCTTTGGGATGTCAGAGATGCATCTCGTCAGTAACAGGAAGTAGAGGATCTCCTTCAAACGGCTTACTCACCAAAAGTCCAAAGTTCAGAAGATTATTGACAAATTTCTTTTACAGTATTTATGAATTCATCATTTTTGCCTCACTTAAGAATTATATGCTGTAAATCTGCTGTTTTCTTGGTGTTGATGACGAACCTTTCGCAGCTGTATTTATGTTTAAGTTGTATTTTTCACGTGCGCAGCGTCATGTTGGCCAGGAAGGGCCTCCTGCCGGACGGCTTCCTGCTGACCCGGCTGGCGGAGGACCAGAACCAGCCAAACCGCAGCCGTTCGAGGTCTCAGAGAGCCCGCTTCATCACCAAGACCGGATCCTGTAACGTGGCTCACAAGAACATCAGGGAACAGGTAGAGCAGCGAGTGTTTGGTTATGATGCGGTTCAGCATGCAATGAAAGCTTCAGATGTGCAGGACTTTTCTGTTTGCTGCTCTGTGGCAGAATGTAGATAAAAAGCTACAGCGGATGGAGGGCGGAGCGTCTGGGAGCTCCACTGCGTTTTTATCTGTTAAACATCCTTTTACTTTGATAAGCCGGAATCCAGAATAAGTTAAATGTTGTTACGGGCGATGGGAAGAAAAGGTCCGGGGGTAGAACGAGGAAAAAGAGAGGACGGTTTGCTGACGGGAGGCTTTGTGGTGTGGTTCAGGGTCGCTTCCTGCAGGACGTTTTCACCACCATGGTGGACCTGAAGTGGCAGCACTCCCTCCTCATCTTCACCTCTGCCTTCCTCTGCTCCTGGATGCTCTTCGCTATGATCTGGTGGCTCCTCGCCTTCGCTCACGGAGACCTGGAGCCCCGCGACCCCAACGGCGAGCCGGGCCCAGTCCCCTGCGTCACAGCCATCCACTCCTTCACCTCTGCCTTCCTCTTCTCCATTGAAGTCCAGGTGAGAGTTGCTTCCTGCTGATGCGGGTGTAGACTTCTGTCTTGTGGTAATCCTGGATGTTTCCCGTCTAGGTGACCATCGGTTTTGGTGGCAGGATGGTGACGGAGGAGTGTCCGCTGGCCATCACCGTGTTGATCATTCAGAACATTTTGGGGCTGATCATCAACGCCGTGATGCTCGGCTGCGTGTTCATGAAGACGGCGCAGGCCAACCGGCGAGCAGAAACACTCATCTTCTCCAAAAACGCCGTCATCGCTCCTCGAAATGGCCGCCCCACTTTCATGTTCAGAGTGGGAGATCTGAGGAAGAGCATGATCATCTCAGCCACCGTCCAGCTGCAGGTGACCTACAACTTCACCTGAGCTCCACATCACGCATACAAAACAAAACAGCCCCAGTAATGCAAACCAATCCTGAAGATACAGACACAAAACTGAAATCTTCTCTTCAGGTGATCCGGCGGACGGTGACGTCAGAAGGCGAGGTGATCCCCGTGTGCCAGCTGGACATCCAGGTGGAGAACCCCCTCAGGAGTAACGGCATCTTCCTGGTGTCTCCCCTGATCATCAGCCACACCATGGAGCGAGGGAGTCCTCTCTACGAGCTGTCTGCCCAGTCACTGGCCTCCGAGGACCTGGAGATCATCGTCATCCTGGAAGGTGAGATCTTTACCTTCCTTTATATCATCCACCCACTGTTATCATCTTCACTGCCAACACAGAGCAGCTACCTGAACATTGCTCCAACAGAGGTCCATCATCTTGTTAATAACTTTACCTCCTGTCACTGCGTACGACTCTGGATACTGTAGCTCTGGTGAAAAATAGACTTAAATCAGAAGTACCTGACTCCGTGGTATAATTCTCAAACACGTAGCGTAAAGCAGACGACTCGTTAGTTTCAGTCAGGTTTCAGAGCTCATCACAGCACAGAAACAGCTTTAGTGAAGGTTACAAATGATCTTCTTATGGCCTCTGACAGTGGACTCATCTCTGTGCTTGTCCTGCTAGACCTCAGTGCAGCGTTCGATACTGTCGACCATAATATCCTATTAGAGCGATTAGAACATGCTGTAGGTATTACAGGTACTGCGCTGCAGTGGTTTGTATCATATCTATCTAATAGACTCCAGTTTGTGCATGTAAATGGAGAGTCCTCTTCACACACTGAGGTTAATTATGGAGTTCCACAGGGTTCAGTGCTAGGACCAATTCTGTTTACATTATACATGCTTCCCTTAGGCAGCATCATTAGAAGACATAGCATACATTTACACTGCTATGCTGATGACACCCAGCTCTATCTGTCCATGAAGCCAGATAACACACACCAATGAGTTAAACTGCAGGAATGTCTTAAAGACATAAAGACCTGGATGGCCGCTAACTTTCTGCTTCTTAATTCAGATCAAACTGAGGTTATTGTACTCGGCCCTGAAAATCTTAGAAATATGGTATCTAAGCAGATTCTTACTCTGGATGGCATTACCTTGGCCTCCAGTAACGCTGTGAGGAACCTTGGAGTCATTTTTGACCAGGACATGTCCTTCAACGCACATATTAAACAAATATGTAAGACTGCTTTCTTCCATTTGTGCAACATCTCTAAAGTTAGAAATATCCTGTTGTTATGATTTGAATTGAACTTTATAAAGAGTCCTGCAGGCGCCTGCAGCTGTAAAGCGACACTGAATGAATAAAACTTCTGGACTGCATTACAAACAGGTTTTTGACCTTTAACCTTATATCTCCATGCACCCTCTATTTCTTCTTTAAGGTGTGGTGGAGACGACGGGGATCACCATGCAGGCGCGGACCTCCTATATACCCGAGGAGATTCTGTGGGGGAGGCGCTTCGTCTCCATCATCACGGAGGAGGACAGCAGGTACTGTGTCGACTACTCCAAGTTCGGAAACACGGTTCCCGTGCGGATGTCGTCTCTCAGCGCCAAGGAGCTCAACCAAACCAGAGGAGTCCAGGAAGGAGGGTCCGACGTCCAGCTGCAGGGATGGGGGCTGGTTCGAGCCGGCAGAGGGGGGTTCCGCAGAGGAGGGCGGGCCTACGACAGCTCCACGCCTCAGCCCTGGTACGCCCAGTCAGATAAAGCAGAGAAGGAGGTGGAGCAGAAAGGACAGAAAAAGACAGTCCAGTTGGAGGTGATCGGACGGCAGATCGAAGAGGACGCGCTCGGAGAGCTAAGCGACTGAACACAGCGCCCGCTGCTGCACACCCAGGTGAACTGCAGTCATGTGCCTGTTAAAGCAGCGGTCCCCAACCTTATTTGCGTCATGGACCGGTTTATGCCCGACAATATTTTCACGGACCGGCCTTTAAGGTGTCGCGGATAAATACAACAAAATAAAACTAGTACTGAAAAAAAGAAGATTTATTCATAACACTCGTGAAAAGACCCAGGAACACCGAGTAAACGATAAAAACGATAACAAAATAACACTGAAAACCGATAAAAACCATGAAAACCAGACATTTCACACCTGAGCCTCTACTCTCGCGGCCTGGTACCAAACGACTCACGGACCGGTACCGAGGCCCGGGGGTTGGGGACCGCTGTGTTAAAGGATGCCGATCTCCCACAATGCAATGCACAAAGGTTTCTCAGAGCTGGAAAACATTAAATATTTGTGTAGAAGACAGAAATGAACATTATTTTAAAAACACTGAATGTTATAGATGGAACACATGCTGTCGAAGCTCCTGTTAGTGATATTACGCATTAGAAATGTACGTTTACCGCATACAACAGACACAGGAAACTGACCACAACATGGTTTTTGTGTCCATCGTGTTCATGCTGACTATTTTAATAGACTTAACCCTGCTGAGATTTTAGGACACACTTAGCTTGTTGTCTCCTTTCATGTCCTCGTGCTTGTCTCCTCCTTTAGTTCTAAATGATTTAACAGTCACATTAAACCCTGTGTGTGTGTAAGTACTGTACACTGTAGACAAAGACACTCCCGTGAGTGCTGAGGTTTGTAGCACATCTCCTGCTGCTTTAGATCTCTTCTGTAGGGCTTGGATATGTATTTCAATATTTGTGATGTTTAATAAATATGTTTTTTTATCATCCTTTTTGTGCTGTCTGTGACCCACAAGCTGGATTTAAAGTGCAGGTCAAGCTTTATTTTGAAAGGATTTCAGGGCAGATTCCAGGTCCTTCCTGTGAAGAAATAACCGCTTTGTCTTAAGATATCATCTGAGACTCGTGTTGAGCTGGGCTTTCAGTTAGTGTAATACCACTCTGTAACACTAGATGGTGCAATAGACCAGTGAGACAGCAGCACACACGATGCATGATGGAAGGTTCAGAGTACGAAGGGAAATTATTCATTTAATACTTACAAACGAAGTGATTTGTATGTACTCACGTTTGTGCTCCGACCCTCACATGAATATATACGTGTATATATGTGATCTACTCCACGACAGAAGTAATCAGTGAGATGCTGTAAGATGAAACCGCAAGGAGCAGAACCCTCCACGGAGAAGGAGACTACTCCAAGATCAAGGTAGCACAGAGGAAAAGTAGCCGACTATCGAATTTGGAGAAAGGTGCGATGTAGGAGGTGCCTACGCAGTACAGCAAGCAGCAGCGGTTTTTGATACGGGCGGTTGCCCGGGGCGGCATCGTGGTCGAGACGACGAGGCTCCAGCTACAGCAAGTAAACAAACAATAAATATAAGAGGAGTAAGAAAATAAATCGACACTTTAGGACTCGGGGTAAAGGATCAATAACAATTTAAAATGATAATTTACAGTTCGATGATTTAAAGTCTCACACAACCCGTTGAAAGGGGCGGGGCCTGCTGCTTCCAGATAGAGCACATCTCATTTATAATGATGTAAATCCAAGGGGGATTTGTGTTCATGCTGGAGTGCAAAATTAAAACCAAGATGGACAAGAAAAGTTCAAAGCCAAATTTGACAAGAATATTCCAGAGTAGAAAAGCGTGTGTAAAAAGGCTGTGACCATTGCAGTGTTCACAGTGTGTTAGATGGAGGAGTTGTACAGGGAGCCACAGGCAGGAATGATTTCCTGTGTCGTTCCGTACTGAGCGTGCTCCTGTGACCAGCCAGCACGTCATGGAGTAGGTGGGAGGTGTTATCCAACATTGTCTTTATCTTGGACAACATCTGCCTCTCAGACACCACCCTAACAGAGTCCAGCTCCATCCCCACAACATTACTGGCCTTGTGGATCAGTTTATTTAGTCTGCTGGCGTCTGTGACCCTCAACCTGCTGCCCCAGCATGCAGCAGCAGAGAGGATCGCACTGGCCACAACACAGATACAACAAGATAACATTAATTAGTAGTGATAGTGAAAACTTCTGTTTACGTTTGTTAGTCACTTGGCTATGATAGTAAACAGTAGACACCAATGTAGCTTACTGAAGGGAGTCACGCCCAGAGGGAGTGTTCACCCGGGGCGCCAAACAGGCTAGGACCGCCACTGACAGCAAGCTGCCCATACCTGAGGCCTTGGAAAGTGCCAAGCGGGGCCAATATGAGGACAGCACCACCAAGGCTGGAGACAGAGCAATACTGCAAGAGCGTACGGGAGAAGGACGCAACCATAACAGCAATACTCAGTGGCTACTGGATCTAAGAGCAGACCACAGCAACCTCCCCACCCAGAATGGCTTACTGAACGGCGGACAGTCCAGATCCTCAGGGACCCCCAGAAGGAACCAGTCCCATCCAACTACTGGCCAGTAACCTGCCTCAGTACCAGGTGGAAGCTCCTGTCAGGCATCATAGCGGCTAAGATGAACAGGCACATTCAATTCAATTCAATTTTATTTATATAGCGCCAAATCACAACAACAGTTGCCTCAAGGTGCTTTATATTGTACAGTAGATCCTACAATAATAGATACGAGCCTATGAGCAGCACTTTGGCGACAGTGGGAAGGAAAAACTCCCTTTTAACAGGAAGAAACCTCCGGCAGAACCAGGCTCAGGGAGGGGCGGGGCCATCTGCTGTGATTGGTTGGGGTGAGAGAAGGAAGACAGGATAAAGACATGCTGTGGAAGAGAGACAGAGGTTAATAACAGATATGATTCAATGCAGAGAGGTCTGTTAATACATAGTGAGTGAGAAAGGTGACTGGAAAGGAAAAACTCAGTGCATCATGGGAATCCCCGGCAGCCTACGTCTATTGCAGCATAACTAAGGGAGGATTCAGGGTCACCTGGTCCAGCCCTAACTATATGCTTTAGCAAAAAGGAAAGTTTGAAGCCTAATCTTGAAAGTAGAGATAGTGTCTGTCTCCTGAATCCAAACTGGAAGCTGGTTCCACAGAAGAGGGGCCTGAAAACTGAAGGCTCTGCCTCCCATTCTACTTTTAAATACTCTAGGAACAACAAGTAGGCCTGCAGAGCGAGAGCGAAGTGCTCTAATAGGGTGATATGGTACTACAAGGTCATTAAGATAAGATGGGGCCTGATTATTTAAGACCTTGTGTGTGAGGAGCAGGATTTTGAATTCTGGATTTAACAGGAAGCCAAAACAGGAGAAATCTGCTCTCTCTTTCTAGTCCCTGTCAGGACTCTTGCTGCAGCATTTTGGATCAGCTGAAGGCTTTTCAGAGAGTTTTTAGGACTTCCTGATAATAATGGCTTAATACACAAGTGGGGCACAGAAAGGAATTGGCAGGAATACCAGTGGAGCGAATCATCAACTACTGGTAGAGAGAGCACTCACCCAAGACTGCAAGACTAGGCTGACCAACCTGTGCACTGCCTGGATTACAAGAAGGCCTATGACTCAATGCCCCACACCTGGATCCTGGACAGCCTGGAACTATACAAACCAGCAGGACCCAAGAGCCTTCATCAGGAACTCAATGGGGATGTGGCGGACAACACTAGAGGCCAACTTCAAGCCCATAGCATAAGTCAGCATCAAATGTGAGATCTACCAAGGAGATGCTCTGTCCCCACTGCTGTTCTGCATGGGCCTGAACCCCTATAGACTGGCTCCGTATATCTTCAGTGTTGTCCCATGAAAAGATAAAACAAAATATCTACAAAAATGTGTGGCGTGTACTCACCTTTGTGACATACTGTTTATATAAGCTCGATGACTAATAAACAGCTGGTCATCGTTATCAAAAGTTATTGCAGTTTGAATGCTGTTATTAAGAGTGTTTGAAGTCATCACCAGTGCAGCGCACATTCAACACATCACGGAGCTCATCTATAAATCAGAGTTTATGCTTGTGGATCATGAGAATAATCTCCCTCCACAGAGGGACTATGTAACTGGCGGATGAATCTATGTGTTTTTGTTTGTTCTTTAAAAAAAAGAAGCAACACAGTTTTTTAAATATTTTTTTCTCTCGTATTTATTGTTCAATTTGCAGAATAAGAAGTGAGAAATCAGCTGACAAGGTGAAAAAGCTGTTTTTATTTTTTTACATTTGCTTTAGTTCGTGTTAGCTTTGAAAGATGAAATCATAGGCTGTATATAAAAGATGGATGTCGCTGGAGTGACGTCACCTGCTGGTTAGTGAGGGCCTGTTTGTGACGGTTCAGTCACAGAAACTCCTCCTGCTCCTCTGCGACTCTAACAGGACCAAGTTCGTGTTTTATTTTAGAAAGTTTTAGACCTGAACCTGCGACAGAGACCATTAGCGAGTTTACTGAGCTGAGATCGGCTGAGCAGGACGCTCATTTTCTCCGGACCAGAGGAGGCGCCCCCTGCTGGTCATTAGAAAGAGCAGGTTGAAGGACTTTAGCTGTTCAGACATCCATCGACTTTATACAATCTGTGGCTGAAACACTGACATGCTGCTTCACATCCAGCACCACCAGACACTCAGCAGAGACCCCAGCAGAGCCACCAGGGGCGTGACCGCGGTGCAAGCGGTGCCGGAGTTGCACAGGTTGCTGCTGCAGCATCGGTACGTGAAGGCGGAGATGGCCGGGAACATCTGGCTGAGGCGGGAGTTATCGCAGTCCGTGTACCTGATGCACTGACGGATGGTCTTCCCACCTGGAAAACCAAACACACGCACAGATATCTGATTGGCTGACAGAGAAAATTCTGAGTGGAGCTGAAAAAGAAAAGTGCGTCCTTCATTTTTAAGATTTAGCATCAAAGTAAAATGAGCCGACTCAGCACTAATAACACAGGAGTCATAGCTCTGAGCTAATCTGGCCAGTCTCTGAACCACGAAGCTAACAGGAAGTGGTCAACTCTGGGTTAAACTGACCTCTCTCACTCAGAGAGATGCACGAGTCCTCATACGTGCACTCCTGGACGTCCTGGCAGCGTCCGGTGTAATCCTGGCACTTATAGCAGCGAAGCCCAGAACCTGAAGGAGAACGAGGAGAAGGAGGAGCAAGATTTATCGTTTTGGAAACAACACGTCAGGTTTTCATGTTCTTACTACCTATTTATTCACCAATTCATTAATTATATATGAAATATATTGAATAAATACACAAATCATCATTTGACTGAAATCCCCTAAAACATCTTCCAAAGAGAAAATCCCACAGACTGTATATAAAGATGGACAAAGCTTCTAGGGCTGACAAGTGAAGCCTGCATTACTTCTAATGTCCAGCAGGGGGCGGCGCCTAGAAGTGTGTTTGGACACAAGTGTGAGAGAAAGGTCGAGTCAGTGTGTTTTTATGGTTAAGAGTTTATAGTGTTGTGGAGTCTGTGCCACCTCTGACAGCGATGGCGAAGCGATCTACTGACCTGCTTATGTGGAGGTGTGGTAGCACCACGACGGGCAGAGCACCGCCACCTAGTACCTGAATCCACGAGTCTGAGCTCTCAGAGCCGAAATGTCCTTAAAATCGACCTTTACTCATTCCAGACTCACAAAACTGAACAAATAAAACAATTTAAAACCAAAAGCAGCCTCGACGCCCTGATGACGTGCAGGACAGATGTGATCTGCATACACAGATACACAACACTGAAACACTACCGACCCTGCAGCCGGGCGCACAGCGTTTCTGACTTATAAATAAAACCATTTATTGAGGCAGCGCTCGTCCTGTGAGCGACACGGTCGCAGGCTGACGTGATCCCAGCTCACGCTGTCGGCCTATCAGAGCTTTGTCCATAATGATCGAACACAGCAGTGTTTCTGACACCTTTACGTGTCCCCCTTTATTATTTAAAGAAAACGCTGAAGCTGTACTCATATATATATCACATATATCCAGTCTACACTTGTATACCTGCTCCACAGTTTCCCAGGTTGTTGCACTTCACTTGTTTGTATTATTTCATTATTTCTGTTGCTTTAATGGGAAACCGGGACCGTGGGTACGTAGCTTCGTCTCACCTCATGTAAACATGAGAATGACAACAAAGCTTTCTTGAATCACTGATATTCTCAGCAGAACATTTGGAATTATCCTCCACATGAGAGCAGGATCAACACCGGCAGATTCACTTCATTCATACTCAGGTCCAGTACTGACTTTTTCTCCTCTGGTAAAAACGATTAAATCTAGTTAAAGAAAAAATATTTGAAACATGGAAAAGCAGAATTCAGCCCCAGAGTTTTTACTTTAATCGTTTACAGCAGGAAGTGATCTGGGAGGTGACCGTCAGCCTCTGAATGGATCAGCAGGTGTCTTACAGCCATCGTGGCTTCACACTCTTTCTAACCGCTATGAATCCTTCTGGCTGGTTTACGGCGAGGAGGAACTCGGACTCACCCACGCGAAGCGTCCCGAAGCAGAGCAGCAGCAGCAGCAGCTTCATGTCGTCTTCTCCCTGCAAACGAGAAGCAGAGCTGAAGTCAAAGCGGCGCCCGAGTCCGATCTGTTCCTCCGCCAACCCAAACTGAGAAACACTCTTTGTCCAGCGGACCACAAAGACTCGCTGTCTGCCTCCCCCCCTCCGACAGCCTCCAGCCTCCGCCTCCCTCTGAGTCTCATCATGGATGTGTGTACGCCGTCCCCCCAGTGAAATCTAAATTACTCCTGTGTTATAACCTGCAAACATCTGAGAGCACCACAGGCGCTCCTTCTGCTTTTATTTCATCCACAGATGTGTCTGAAACGTCCTCCTCTGCTGAAGCTCTGCGCTCGGTGGACGTGCCACACCCGGACGGCTCATCATCTTCCCCTGAACCCTGTGAAGCACCTATCGTGCCTGAACTGAGTCACACTGAAAGCAAAAGTAGAAAGCACAAAGGTCAAAGGTAACGAGTGTGACCTGAAAGCTTCACCCTGATGATGTCAGGTCGCAGTGCTCCCTCTGTACAGAGTCAGGATGCTGCAGGAGAGGACGGCTTCAAATTACACGACCTTCGCGTGTCCAGTCAGCAAGCAGGAAGTGAGACGATGATTCAAATGGATCCCCGTGTGAGCCGCAGTCACTCCGTCTACAGCCCGTCCTCCCCGCCGGGCCGTGGGAGGAAGCGGTGTTGGTTTGGCATGCGAGTCTGTTTGTAGCTGCAGACGCCTCGGAGGCACCAGAGGCTCGCGCCGACCGAGTCACCGCATCCCAACCTTTAACACAAGGCCACTTTTCAACCCTGCGAGCACCCCGACGCAGGACAGCTTTTAAAAAGTGTGGAAGCAAAGAACGAGCTACAAGCGGAGAGAGATCGAGCTCAGGAAGCACATGTGAGGGAGCCAATCCGTGTTTGACGCTCTTTAACGACGGTTTGGACTCAGCGGGAGACGTCCACCAATAAGACTGAGGCCTGTCATGAAATCAATATCCTCAGTATCCTTATTTTCCTATCAGATTGTTTTATGTACTTTAATAATGACGGCTTGTAGAGCAAGGCCACTGTTGACTCACAAGGTGCTCAGCAGACGGAAGAACAGGAAGTCTTAGTGCACAGGTGTATTAACAGATAAGACACAATATAAGCAACGTTTGAAACTGTGACGTCTGAAGTACAGAAATAACATCATATAAGACACGTGGAGCTAAAAATGTTGGAGCTGGCGTTTGAGCTGTGCAGGGGTCTCTCCGGAAGACGATTGAAGACAAAGAAATATAAATGTTTTAACACTAAGAGTCGGTTTCCTCTGTTCTGTCACGGGGACAAAAGAATCGGGTTAACATGGGGACGAACTGCACACCGCGCCTCGTTTACTGATGTCGACGTGCAAACAGAAAAATGAGTTTATTCAATATAATAATGAATTAAATGTATAGAAGGTGTGCGTTTGTAAATCAGAGTCGTTGGGAACCAGCAGCGTGTGCTGCCTGCACTCAGCCCCGCCCCCTTCCTCTCTGTGAAAGCAGTGATGATGAGGAGAGAGAGAAACCTGCAAGAAAGGAAGCGATGGGATGTGAAGCCAGAAGAGGCTCTCCACAGGAAGAAATGGTAAATGAATAAGTAGATTTTTGACTGAGATGAAATAATCTAAAAAGAAGAAGAAAAGCGGTGAAGGATCATGTGATCTGGTTTTGTTTCTAAAGACGTGGCCGGGCTGCAGCGTCCAGCATCCAGGTCTGCGTCCGTTTCACTGCAGAAAAGCAGGAAATAAGTGAAAGGACCCAAAGTTCCTGTGCGCCGTTCTGACGTCACAATAGACGTAAAAGAAACATGGCTGCCACTTTTACACAGGTTACCTTAGACAGAAAGTCCGGTTTCTGACCTGTTTGACAGCCTTAAAGGGGTCAGAGGTCACAGGAGTGTGATCAGTTTATGTGCTCAATCGTTACTTCACAGAACAGAGAGCGTCCTGTTGGCTGGGCCTGGGGACACACAGAGGCTCCATTATGGTGTGGGTGTCCATCTTTAGTCCTCCTCACACCAATCCTCGGCTGGCAGCTTCGAGTGGCTTCAGTCAAAACGAGTGTTTGGACAAAGGCGTGTGTGCAGCTTCAGGCGGCAGCTGGACGTCGCACAGTCGCCCCTCTAAGAGCGGTGCCGCGCCGTGTGCCACGACCCCCAACCCTCCCGAGCTGCCTTACACGATAGCGTCCGCGCCGCTGTTTCCAGCAGAGGTTGGAGTCATGCATTGAGCTGCAGCTGAAGAAAAGCGGCGCTCCCAGGACTCTGCGTCAGAATCTGTGTAATAAATACCTGCAGTGGTGTCAGGCGTCCATCGTTTAAGTACAGTCTACATTTAGCTCCCCTCTGGTGTCTGACTGCAGGTGATGTCAGCAGCTGCAGACAAAGCGCGCTTCATTCGCTGACAAAGACGTCACAGTGAGCCGGCGTCCAGTCGCTCTCTGACTGGCTGACAGCAGCGGCTCTGGCTCCTCTGACGTGGAAGCGCTGGCAGCGTCCGGTCGCTTCCTGCCCGCCCGGGAGCGGCCGGACAGCTCGGCAGGAAAGCTGCTTTCTCTGTTTCCAGGAGACGGAGAAATACTCCAAAAAATCCAGGACAGAAACTCAGTGCTCTGACCCTTCACCTCCTGCTGGGTGCTGTATATTAAAGATGGAAGTCTCTGTAGTTTTTTTCTTTCACAGAGAACAAAGATGCTTAACTTTGCTTTTAATGGGATTCTGAAGTCAGTGAAAGAGTGGGTCATACATGGGCAATTTCAACGGGCCATTACTTTGAAAGGCAAAATCAAGGCGACTTGAAATTGACTTGATATCCCCGTGATAGTGTACACTGTTGATCTAGAGTGAAATTATCCCGTGGAAACAGCAATTTATTTTTAAAACATTCTGAAATAATTGAAAGACTATATCACATATGGGCAAATTCGACGGGCCATTAATTTGAAAGGCAAAATCAGAGCAACTTGAAATTTACATGGTTTTACTGTCGGGTTGGATACTGTTGATCTAACATGGATTCATCCTGTGGAAACAGCAAATTTCAATTTAAGAGCATTTTGAAATCATTAAAAGAGTAAGTCATATATGGGCAAATTGAAAAGGCTTTTATTTTGGAAAGCAACATCAGACTAACTTGATATTGACATGGTGTCACTGTGGGGTTGGATACTGTTGATCTAAAGTGGAATTACCCTGTGGAAACACCAATTTTCATTTTTAGAGCATTCTGAAATCACTGAAAGTTAGTGTCAAAGCTGCCGAGGCGAGCCGTGTGGTGTTGGAGGAAAGGAGGCCCCAAAATGCAGGTGATGAATGATGATTCGAGTGATGTTTATTTACAGGGTGGTGTAGTGGCAAACAGGCAGCGAGGGATGAGAGGGAACTAAAGAAACCTAAACTGGATAAACTAAATAACAAACCTGAGATGATACCGGAGAGCCGCAGACGAGGAACAGGACACCGTGAAACACAGACGAACCGGCAACAGGCAGGAGAACACACAGGGCTTAAATACACACAGCAGTGATCAGGGGATGAGAGACAGGAGGGCAACACAGCTGGAAGAAGTCAGCGCTGACGGGACGGAGGAAACGGAACCTGAACACACTCACATGAGACGAGGACCTTCAGAATAAAACAGGAAGCTCAGACACAGAGAACCAGACAAGACACAGAACTAAACAGACAGATTCACAAGCAGACAGAAGTGGGACCAGGGAAACCTAACAAATGGCAAATCATAACGGAGTACATAATCAGAATAAACAAAAGCATAAAGAAACAAAACACTGAGTCGGCAGACTCAGGACCATGACAGTTAGGTCTTAAATGGGCAATTTGAAAAGGCTTTTATTTTGAAAGGCAAAATCAGACTGATTTGATATTGATATGGTATCACTGTGGGTTTGCTTACTCTTGACCCAGATGGAAATTATGCAGTGTAAACAAGAATTTGTCTTTTTAGAGAAATCAGAATTCATTGAAAGATTATTTCCCGTGTGGGCAATTTGAAAGGGCTCTTATTTTGAAAGGCAAAATAAGAACGATTGATATCCGGTTGTTCAGTCTGACGTCACTAGCCGTGTCTGGGCCTAAACTCCGCTGCAGGTCCATATATCAAACGATCACTGTGGCATTACTGAGAGTTGAAAAACTGTCTAAAGTCTTTCATCTTTAATAAAATGATCAGCGTTCTGCTCTACCAGGTGTAACAATTGAGTTTAACATCCAGGCATCCATGAAAACGGAATTTATGACATTTAACGGAGTTAGAAGTTAGCAGGGAGTTAGCTCGCTAGCTTCTATCTAAATACAATATAGCATGTCCTGACTGCGGGTTTTGGAAACAAATTCAAACGTACAGCTCTGTTATCACTTCCAGCATAAATGAAGACAGAAAACTAAACAGCAGTGACGTTTGTAGGGTTACTGAAGTTGGGCTAGCTGGTATATAATGATGTGCTACGTGACCGCTAGCTAACACAGCTATGTTAGCATAATATAAACAAGCTAACTTTTTTTCCACTGGATAAAAGTTAACGTGAGTGTTCTCGGTGGTCAGGAACAAATGTAATCGCATGGCAGGATGCTGTAAAAGGACCAAACTTCAGCCAGGAGAACAACTGAGATAATCCATCCACAATACGAGGTTAGTCATTCATATACTGCTGCATGGGCTGGGCTGTAGTTACATCCTAAGGTTTTAAAAACTGAGCTTAAATAAATGATTAGCGGTAATAAAAGCCGAGGGAGGTCAACAGGGATCACTGACTGTTTTAGGAGCTTTTTGAGATCAAATAGAAGAAAATACAAAACATTAAACATGTTAACAACACAAAAGCCATATTAAACGCAGACTACTTTAGACCCGGAAGTAGGATTCGTCGCGTCATCACTGAACAACCGGATTGACATGGTATCACTATGGGGTTGTATAATGTCAATATAGACTGCGACTAGTCTGTGGAAACGTGAATTTTCCATTCTGAATTAATTGAAAGAGTAGTTCAAAAATAAACATTCAGAGGGCTTTTACTTTGAAATCCAAAAGGAGATGGCTTTAATATTGACATGTTGCTACTAGAATAGTAGGGTATGTCATTTGTATCCAGCATTAGAGTGTTCAAACAAGACTAACTGATATTTGTGAATGTGCTCTTAATTTACTGGAAGTTGGCTTTTATTTAGAAGTCATGCTTCAGGAGTGCCTTTAATACCATCCAGTCCCGTCTGCTTCAGGAAAAACTGAACAGGATGGAGGTGGACCCCTGCCTGGTGGCTTGGATCTCCGACTACCTCACCGACAGACCACAGTACGTCAGGCTGAAGGACATCACGTCTGACACAGTGGTCAGCAGCACAGGAGCACCACAGGGAACTGTGCTGTCCCCTCTTCTCTTCACCCTGTACACCTCTGACTTCTGCTACAACTCTGAATTATGCCACATTCAGAAGTTTGCAGACGACACAGCCATCATGGGGTGTATCTGGGATGATCAGGAAGAGGAGTACAGAAGTCTGGTGAGGAACTTTGTCGCATGGAGTCACACAAACCACCTGCAACTCAACACCTCAAAGACTAAGGAACTGGTTGTGGACTTCGGGAGGTCCAGAGAAGGTCCACTGCCGGTTCAGATAGAGGGGGAGGAGGTGGAGGTGGTCAACAAGTACAAGTACCTCGGGCTGTGGGTGGACAATAAACTGGACTGGTCATGCAACACAGAGCACCTGTATAAAAAAGCCCAAAGCCGACTGTACTTCCTCAGGAGGCTGAGGTCTTTTAACATCTGCAGGAAGCTCCTGAGGATGTTTTACCAGTCGGTGGTTGCTGGAGTACTTTTCTATGCTGTGGTGTGCTGGGGGAGCAGCACAGCAAAGAAGGACTCATCCAGGCTGGAGAAACTGATCAGGAGGGCTAGCTCTGTGGTCGGCATGAAGCTGGACACTCTGGTGAGAGAGAAGGACACTAAAGAAACTGCTGGACATTATGGACAATGCTGGGCATCCTCTGCACACGGCCATTAACAATAAATAAATAAATATAAATAAATAAAAATACAAGTGAATTGCACATTTCAAGTATGGAGTCTATTGCACCGTTGACTATTTACAAAAGTATTGCACAGTGAAGAGGCACTACAGCTTAGTTGTTCCCCCCTCCTTTGTCCTCCTGTTTCCCCTCCCTCTCCCCTCCAGAGAGGAGTTAAACAGTCTGATGGCGTGTGGGACAAAGGAGTTTTTAAGTCTGTTAGTTCTTGTCTTTGGGAGAAGCAACCTGTCACTGAACAGACTCTTCTGGTTGTTAATGGCCGTGTGCAGAGGATGCCCAGCATTGTCCATAATGTCCATCAGTTTCTTTAATGTCCTTTTCTCTGCCACTGTCACCAGAGTGTCCAGCTTCATGCCGACCACAGAGCTAGCCCTCCTGATCAGTTTCTCCAGCCTGGATGAGTCCCTCTTTGCTGTGCTGCTCCCCCAGCACACCACAGCATAGAAAAGTACTCCAGCAACCACCGACTGGTAAAACATCCTCAGGAGCTTCCTGCAGATGTTAAAAGACCTCAGCCTCCTGAGGAAGTACAGTCGGCTTTGGGCTTTTTTATACAGGTGCTCTGTGTTGCATGACCAGTCCAGTTTATTGTCCACCCACAGCCCGAGGTACTTGTACTTGTTGACCACCTCCACCTCCTCCCCCTCTATCTGAACCGGCAGTGGACCTTCTCTGGACCTCCCGAAGTCCACAACCAGTTCCTTAGTCTTTGAGGTGTTGAGTTGCAGGTGGTTTGTGTGACTCCATGCGACAAAGTTCCTCACCAGACTTCTGTACTCCTCTTCCTGATCATCCCAGATACACCCCATGATGGCTGTGTCGTCTGCAAACTTCTGAATGTGGCATAATTCAGAGTTGTAGCAGAAGTCAGAGGTGTACAGGGTGAAGAGAAGAGGGGACAGCACAGTTCCCTGTGGTGCTCCTGTGCTGCTGACCACAGTGTCAGACGTGATGTCCTTCAGCCTGACGTACTGTGGTCTGTCGGTGAGGTAGTCGGAGATCCAAGCCACCAGGCAGGGGTCCACCTCCATCCTGTTCAGTTTTTCCTGAAGCATACAGGGCCGGATGGTATTAAAGGCACTGGAAAAGTCAAGAAACAGGATCCTGACCGTGCCTTTTCCCCCATCCAGGTGTGAGTGGGCTCTGTGTAGGAGGTACAGGATGGCATCCTCCACTCCAACACCCGCCTTGTATGCAAACTGTAGTGGGTCCTGGGCATGTTGTACCTGTGGTCGGAGGAGGTTGAGGAAGAGCCGCTCTAGTCTTCATAAGATGTGACGTCAGTGCCACCGGTCGGAAGTCATTCAGCTCATTGGGCCGGTTCTTTTTGGGGACCGGGACGATGCAGGATGTCTTCCATAGGGCGGGCACTCTCCCCAGTCGCAGACTGAGGTTGAAGACTCGTTGTAGCGGCTCCCCAAGTTCAGCAGCACACGCCTTTAGCATCCTAGGACACACCTTGTCTGGGCCTGCTGCCTTTCTGGGGCGAAGCTTCCTCAGTTGCCTCCTGACCTGATCCACTGTGACACTGGGAGGTGTTTGGGAGGAGGGGAGGGGGGGAGATGTCTTGCTGCTGAGAGAGGGATTGGAGGAGGGGGGTGTCATGGTGTCAGGAAGGGGGGGAAGCGAGGGAGGTAGGAGAGTGGGGATTGGACTCTGTAGTGAAGGTGAGGGTGGGGGGGTTGTGGGCTGGTCAAACCTGTTGAAGAAGTTGTTGAGTTCGTTTGTCTTCTCCACAGTCCCCCCCCACTGTGCTTTTCTTGGTGTTGTGGCCTGTGATGGTTTTCACACCATTCCAGACCTCCCTCATATTGTTCCTCTCCAACTTCTGCTCCACCTTCCTCCTGTAGGTCTCCTTTGCTTCCCTCAGGCAGCGTTTCACCTCCCGCTGTGCTGCCTTCATCTCCTCCTTCACTTTGCTCCTGAAAGCCTTCTTCTTCATGTTGAGGACAGCTTTGACTTCCTGTGTTACCCACGGTTTGTTATTAGGATAACACCGTACCGTCTTAGCAGGGGCGACCGTGTCCACACAAAAGTTGAGGTAGTCTGTAAGACAGTGTGTCGCCCCCTCTATGTCCTCACCATGTGGGCTCAGGAGCACATCCCAGTCTGTGGTGTCATAACAGTCCCTCAGAGCATCCTCCTTTTCTGGGGTCCATCTCCTGATGGAGCGCGTTGTGACAGGCTGCCTTTGGACGAGGGGTGTGTACTGTGGCTGTAGGTAAACCAGGTTGTGGTCTGACTTCCCTAGTGGGGGGAGGGGGGTGGCTCTGTATGCATCTCTCACATTAGCATACAGTAGGTCAATTGTCCTGTTGCTCCTTGTGGGACAATTCACAAACTGGTGAAAAGCAGCCAGAGTAGAGTCCAGTGTGGCATGGTTAAAGTCTCCATATATATATATATATATATATATATATATATATAATATTCTGTAACTTCTGTCGGTGCTGTGCTTTTTTGGAAACCGAATTTCCCAGAGGAACCCACTGTAATGATAGTTGCTATTGTTGAAGCTACCCACAGGGGGCGCTCTGGAATCAATAAGATATACAGAATAGAAGAAGAAGTGATCGTTGTAGAAAGAATAATAAACAGCTAGCTGAAGCTAGCACCAGGAGCAATTCTTGATGTTTTATTCATAGAGGAATAAGAACATTACACCCACCCGAGGGATTAATAAAGTTTTATCTTATCTTATTTTGAAATCAGGTTTCCACGTCTTTTGCCATAATACTTTGAATACACAGGGAAGGTAAAACAAAGTGGAGGCTGGCTTGACACCAGTGAGCTCAGCGAGTTTAAACACACAGCTGCGTGCAGCTCGTCTGTGACCCGAGAGCTGAGGCTCAAAGGTCAGGAGGGTTCGGGGACATGCGATAAACTGCACGTTTAAAGCACGCTCACATGTAATGTCCTGATTTTGCAATCAGCTCCTGGAGCTGTGATGTCCTCATCTCGTTTTTAATGTTGGCAAACTTCCTGCAGCGCAAACCGACGAGCACCAACTCAACTGCCGCAGCTGAGTGCAGGAAGCAGAGGTGAGCTGTGGCTCACCGACAAACCGGAAAACACACACACGCACGCACCCACGCACACACACACATTTTCATATCTTAGTGACGACATCTTTTTTAATGACCCTTCCCTAGCTGATTGCCCAACCATCCAAAACCAGTGCCTGGCCCTCAGCTTGAACTCTGACCCTGACACTGCAGTTTGAGTGTGAAAGACGGCTCGTGGGGACGGAACTGTTGGTCCCCATAAACTTCCAATGTTTGGTCCCCACAAAGATATGTAAACACGGAGACTCACACACTGAGTTCACGTAAAATGCTCACCTGTAGATCCCGATGACGTTTCAGCAGCTTGCAGTGACGTAGTGGCAGTTGTCTGAGTGCGCACACGATAATTAGCAGAGCGCTCGCGACGCAGATCTGTCCGCAGTACAACGGTCGTCAGCGAGTAAAATGACATCATTGTGCAGTCAGTCCTCCTAACGGTTCACAGCCCCGCGGCATTATGGGAAATGCAGTTCCGGGTAATTACAACACTGAAAAAGGTTTTTCTTATTTTTGTGGCTTTAAACAAACAAATAAAGAAGATGCGTCGTCTTTGCTTCATTTGCTCTTTTTACTAGTTTATAAATATTTATTTTAAACTAATTACGGAAAACTTCAGCTAACGCCATCATCTGATCAGTTCATCCAAACAATAATAATCACCTACAGTATTAGGAACATTGTTTTAAAAGCTGGAAGCTGAGTATTAAAAAGAAGCATCTAATACACCGAATAATGTATAACATCGTCCATGTGGAAAAGTAACATCCCAGGATCAATAAGACCCAACGTCTGCTAATTAAATGTTATTATGAAGTATAAGATGAGTACGGAGCCCCGCAAGGGACGGTGGAGGAAAAAAGATGAAGATGACTCATCTTCATCTTTTTTCCTCCACTGTCCCTTGCGGGGCTCCGTAGATGAGTAGTTAACTCAGATTGCAACTGCAACTGAGAGCATTAAATAATAATTTGCAATAAAGTAATTTACTAACTCGCTTTGTAATTTAGAAAATATTAGAAAAACACAGAAAAAAGAATTAAATAAAAAAAATTATTTTTAAAATTTTACTGGTGAAAATAAACATTTAATGAATAGTAATAAATTTCCCCTCAAATATTCAAATAACATTCTTACACAGATCAGAAAAACATGTCCAAAGATTTATTTATTTTAATTACTAAAAGATAAAGCTGACTGTTATTGACCAATTATATGACCAAAAATATTAATTCATTCAATTTTATTTGTATTGCACCAAATCACAAGCATTTTATATTCTCAGGTAAAGACCCTACAATAATAATGAGCCAGCGTTTTGACGACAGTGTGAAGGAAAAACAGGAAGAAACCTCTGGCAGAACCAGAGAGGGGCGGGGTCATCTGCTTAAATCTCAAATTCATGAATTATCAGAATATGTAATTAAATGTTTTCTGAAAAATTTACAAAAAACATTTTTTAAATGGTGTAAATAATATTGTATGAAAATATGAACAATATTCATGAAAATATATATCAAATATAATTCTATACAATCAGACCACAAGAGTCGCCCCCTGTTGGCTTCTCTGTAGAACTAACAGCTGCATCCATCTTTTAACTACAGTCTGAGAAAAACTACTCAAACTATGGAGGACTGAAGATCAGCTGCTCATATTTATGAAGCAAAATAATTTTTAAAAATGACAAATTTCTCAAAAATATGAATTTAAATTCAGACAAATATAAAAAATAAAGTCAGGCTGATCATTCCCATCATGGCATATTTATTTCTGCATTAAACATGAGCAAAAAAACCTTTATAATTATTATAAAACACAGGCTTAGGAAGGAGCTGAAAGCAGCAGTCGATCATGCAGCTGTTACAACGCCTCTGAAGCTTTGGCCGAAGCTGAACTGCTCCTGCAGAACATCAGTGGAAAATGGCATCAGGAACATAAAATAGATCATTGGCTGCACTAAAGACTGAACAAATATGGCAAAAGTACAGCGTGGCGTCGCAGGATAGCACCTTTTTCTTCGCATTCGATCATTTTAGCACAATCATCCAATTCAAGAGAAAAACACTGTCCTTTAAAAACAGGCTCGGCAGCATTTACAGTATGTACAGTCACCACAGTATAGACCGTGTGCAGCAGGGCATTTCTAATAGAAATATAAAGCCTTTATACATCCTCACACTCCAGCTTTTCATTCCTGTCAGGCACAACACTGAATAAGCTGCTGGCAGATGAGCTAAAGCAGAGAGCAACGATTGTTCCCGATGTGAAACTGTCTGTTATCGTGGCAACAAGCGCTTCATTATCACATGGAACAAGCGCAGCTCGGAGCGGGAGGCTCCCAGCCGAGCACGGACACGTGAAAGCAACACAACGGCACACGCTCAGCTCGTCTTCCGTCGCTTGTTTTTGTGCTTCTTGTTTCGCCGCCTCCCTGTGGACGTTTGTTTCTTGGTGGTGAGTCTGTGTCTCCGTGGAGGTCGTGGGTCTCTCGGAGCCTTTTGGACGTCGTTTTGCATCGATTTGGGACGTTTTGAAGCACTTTGCGGTCATTTTTGTTCACTTGGGTCGAGATTAGGTTGCAACCCATTCACACAGAGACCAGAATACCATAGCAGTCAGATCAGGCCTTTTACAGAGAGTCTGACTCGGAGTTCGTCTTAGTAAGATTTCCAGTTGAGCTGGTGGATGTTAAAAGGTCATGTGACATTTTCTCTGGTCTGCAGAGGCCTTCATCTTCATAACGTGTGTTTCTGTAGCTCCTTTAAATGCAGCTGATGATGAGCTTTCGCACGTTCACGAGCAGAACGAGCAGACTGCAGGCTGAAGCTCTGTGGAGAAACGCTTCTTCAGTCTATCTCAGTCGCCGTGGGCTCTCGGCTCGACCACCTTCGATTTGTCCAAAGGTCTCACGATCAAAAGTTTGGACATGTAAAAGGATTGCTGTGAAACTTTAGCTTAATATGTTAAATATTTATTTTCACCCACTATGAGGTCATGTTTGTCTTGTATCCGACTGCCAATCATGGGAAATGAGCTAGAAATCCCCTTTTCACAAGTCTTAATTGCTTTGCTAAGTTTATTTCTCATATGAAAAGTTTTATATCATTATGTCTGTGAAGGTTCTCACCAGGTCACGGTCGTCTAAGGAGCTCGCAAAGAAAAGCGACTGGCTTCCAGGTTTCCAGACGTTTCACCTCTGAGAGCAAATGTTGGAGAGTCCCACTACTTGTATGTTTAACATTTAACAGTTTTGGAGATACTCATATTCAAACATGGCCTCAGATTTCAAACTGCAAAAAAAGATAAAAGCTGCTGGAAGTAAGTCTACAGAGCCATTTTTAAAATCCTATATGTTGAAACATTTTTGATATATGAAGCTAAAATTTCACAACAAACATTTTGGTGGCCGTGCAGAAAGTGTTCCCAGAACCTGATGACTGAACGGGCCAAAGGCCACTGAAGGTCAAGACGCGCTCACATGGCTCGTTTGGGTTTTCTTGAGTTTTTAGTGGAATTTTTGGGATGTTTGATTTTCTGCCTCTTCACACCGATTGGCTGCTTTTGTTCTTCCAGCTGAATTTGGTGGCAGTAATTGTGACGTCACGGCTTTTCTGAATTCAGCGTCTACCCTTGTTTGGCTGCACACCACATCTTTCAGCAGCACAGGATCTGCATGTTACACATCAGGGTAGAATTCTGCGTTGACGTCAACGCTGTGCAGCACGCATTTCTGATCAGCCGCCGACATCCTGTTCAACACCTCAGCCGAGAGCGAGTAGCTGCTGCCGGACTTTTCCTCGAACCAGCTGTCCAATGCTCGCTTCCCGTCAAAGTTTGCGATGGGCGGTCCATTAACAGCCACAGTCAGCAGATCGTTCATCTGTTCCAGGGTCAGCCGGGAGCGGTTGTTCTTGCACATTTTCTGCAGAGACCCTCGGCCCTTATCGCAGCAGGCCGTGGAGCTGGGCAGGACCCTGACGACCTGCACGATGCGGTTCAGCAGCGGGAAGCGTTGCTTGTACCTGCAGATGTGGCCGATCACCTCTTTAAAACCGTTCATACTGTAGTAGTCTGCTTTCAGATCCTTCCACTCCACCACCAGGCTGCCTCTGGCCTCCGTCTGGGAGACCTCCTGGGCTGCGGTGGGAATCGATTCCAGGTGGTTGAATATAATCTTGATTTCCTCGTCCCCGTAGGCTTGCAGGTCCTCGTGGTTGCTGGGCCAGGTGGACAGGTCCAGCACCTTGCAGGCTTTGGCAAATGAGCAGCTCTGCAGGTCCAACCTCTGAGACAGGATGCTTTGGCTCCTGTTGCAGATCTTTTCTCTGATGGACTGAAACTTGGACTCTGCAACGCGCAGGTTCTTCAAGGCAACTCCGTTAAAACTTTCTCTGAAATTTTCCTCAAACTCCTGCAGATATTCTCCGGGGCAGTCCACCAACTGGCCTATCTCCTGAATGGCCTCCTCTATCTTGGCTTCCACCTGCGACACCAGCAGGTACTCTCCCTGAAAGGTGAAGGCCAATCGTGACAGGATAGCTATGATGTCGAGCAGGAAGTAGATGAGCTTCACTGACTGATAGTCCATGAGGAACTGGAGGAGGGTGAGCGCGATGGCCGCAGCGTCAGCCCTCTGTGTCTGGCTACTGATCTCCTTAAGGTGTGCAACGACCTCCAGGTAATCCTTGATGAGCGCATTAAGGACGTTGGGCTCTCCTATGATCCAGCGTATGGCTCTGATGTCTCCTAGGAACTCCGTCTCCTCTGACAGTGTTGGTGCAGTGGATCGCAGTTCGGCCATCATGCGAGGGGAGTAGCGGTAAAAACTGAGAAGCTGTTTGAGGTTGTTTTCCAGGTCCTCCAGGCAGGAGAGCTCCTTTCCACTGATGGCATCCAGAACTTCCAGATGTGGTCGATGGATCATGATGGGAAGACAGAGGATCCAGGGAAAGGTTTTTTGGACAGCTATATAAAGGTTTGCTCTCATTCCTGAAGAGATGTTGGTGCCGTCCACCCCCAAACCGACCACCAGCAAGTCCTGAAACCGGAGGCCTAGGACACCAAAGGCACGATCCATGACCTGGAGATACCCATCCACATTGGCCACGGTCAGTCTTTGCAAGGACAGGAACTCTGTGTTTGGGGAGCCCTCGTTGGTAACGAACTGGACGTAGACCGCCACCATGTCGGAGAAAAGGTCATCGTTTTGGGCGTCCATTATGACGCTCAGGAAGGGAGACAGACGCATCTTCTCTGCGAGATCCTCCTTCACAGCCCGGGCGATGTGGTGGATTAGGATCTGACAGTCGCCTTCATTCATATACTGATCTACCACTTTGAGCTCGCACTTCTTCAGGAGCTCTGCCAATGAACGGAGGTCGGAGAAGGGCCGCCCTTCTAGGGCCAGGTGGTACGCTGCGTTGAAGAGAAGCATCATGTTCTTGCACATTTCCTCGGTCTTTTCCGGATGCATGCGCAGCTTGTACAGCTGCAGACACTTCTTGTGGAGGTTGCTCTGGCTGTGCAGCTTGATGGTGTGGATCTTGAATTGCTTGGAGCCGATAATGAAAGCTGAGGTGCGGGATGACTGGACGGTGTACTGGCGGCACACGTGGCACCACATCTCATTCAGGGTTGGCGAGTAACGGAGGAACCAGAACTTTTTCAGCCACTCCTGCTTGAAGCGTCGAATCCGTCTGCCTCCTGCGGAGGAAAGCTTCGACGAGTCCTCGGGAGATATCACAAGATCTGCAGCGATGGACTCATCGGCAGAGTCCACGTCCTGCTCGTCTTCGTCCAGAACCACCTGAGTGGGTGTCAAGGGCTCCATCCCTGCAAAGAGAAACTTATTCAACTTCTGAGAGTAACCAGCATTAAAGTCACATCAAATGTCTAATATCATGCAGAGTGAATGACTTTATCAAGCAGCTGAGCAGATTTCTGGGGCTGCACAGCTCATCTCAACTGCTCTGCTGTAAACACAGTGGGGAGCATCAACGTGAGCGCTCCACAACCATTAGACAGGATTCACACGTGCTTAGAGCACTCCTCGCGTTTGGCAGATATCTTTGCTGTCATGATCGTCATAGTAGAACCACTCCACAGCTCACAGGACAGCCAGCTCCTCAGGACGGCACTCGGCTGTGTGTTCATTCACATTTCTGACAGAAGACAGAGGCGGCGGCCTCGGCACCGACCATCAGCTGAGCTAGCGGTCTGTGACGACCAGTGCTGGTCAAGTTACTTGAAAAAAGTAATCAGTAACTAATTACTGATTACTTCCCCACAAAAGTAATCCCGTTACTTTACTGATTACTTATTTTCAAAAGTAATTAGTTACTTAGTTACTTTTTAAAAACACGATTTACACCCTGAATAGGTGATAAAGTGATAGATCTTTCAGCCCAATTCTACTTTTTCTGCATAATCCATCATACAAAATGTAATCAAATGGAAAAGTCTCTTTTTAAAACCTGTTTTATTAGTTTTAATCTTTTAACTTCATGCATCAAGCAAAAATTTAATTATCTGCAACATTCTCTGACTGGAAGAAATTAGTTTAACATTTAAACCTATTTTCTGCACATTCCAGCACATAAAATAAAATATTTGTTGTGTTTACACTCAGTCTTTCAAATAGATGCAAGTAAAACACAGCAGAAAATAAATAAAGTCACAGACTCAGCGGTCCTGTTGCTCTATTTTCACCTGTAAAGCAGGAGTGGGGCAGGCGGAGGTTTACCCTGGTGCAGGTGTGCCGCGGTCAGTGGAAGAATCCGCGAGTTTCTCTGTGAGTTTCCCATCACGTTAAACGCTGCACGCTCATACTCTCTCTGCAGTTACAAGGAACGCGTTACTGCCCATCGCTGGTGACGACCACGCAATGTGCTGACAAACTGCAGCAGCTAGCAGCAGTGCTGGCACGTTTGAATAAACTGTCTGGCATCACAATCTGCATGAAATCACTGAACTGAACCAAGAACCGTCTAGAACAAAGGTCCCCAACCCTTTCTGCACCACGGACCGGTTTATGCCCGACAATATTTTCACGGACTGGCCTTTAAGGTGTCGCGGATAAATACAATAAAATAAAAGCAGTACCAGTACCAAAAAAAGATTTATTCATAACCCACGGGAAAGACCCAGGGAAAGCGAGTTAACAATAAAAACGATTAAAAGAAAATAACGATAAAAACCTGAAAACCGTGAATTTCACACCCGAGCATCAACTCTCGCAGCCCGGTACCAAACGACTCGCGGACCGGTCTAGAAAACTTTCTGTCCCGACAGAGAGCTTTTCCTCCTCTCAGTGGTGAACTTGGGCGGACTTCAGGGGGGCTCCTGCAGCGACACACATCGCTCATCGGTTGAGTTTTCTCTCATTCACACTCACCAGACACTTTATTAGGTACACTTAAATGCATTACTGAGGTCAGTGGGCGGGATGTACTGATCTGTATTAGACTGCATTTTACTTGCAAGGTGTTCCTAATAAAGTGGCTGATGTGTGCAAAAGTCTGCAGGTATTAACTAATGTGACTAATCTTTGTGGGACTGTGGTGGAAACAAACAGCCAAACGAACCTTCAGAGTCTTTTTTGTGTGAATGTGGCTTCAGATGGTGATCGAAACAAACACGCCTGCTAGACTCTGCACGTCAAACACAGCCACACTGCAGAGCGGTAACGCCGCTGCGCTGCAGAGAACATCTGCCCTCCTGCTCTCTCACATACCTTGAAAATCCTCGATGGGGCCTTGCTCGGGGTGCGGTGGGGCCTGATCGCGTTGAGTCTGTTCGGACGTCGCCGGAGCAGCAGCGTCTCCCTGTTCTCCTCGGAGACGGGACAGCTCCTCCTCCAGTTCCAGGATCCTCCTCTTCAGCTTCACACAGTTGGGGCAGAAGGAGGTGGAGGGTTTCTCTGTGCTCTGGTTCTCCTCCTCCTTCTCTTCCACCTTCAGGTTGGGAACGCCAAAGCCGCTCTCAGAGGAATCAAACCCCGAAACCAGGGCTGGTACTTTATACTCGCTGGTTTGGCCAGACCGGAACCTGAATTTACCAGAGTCCTCCAAAGAAGCTTCTAGGACGTGTTTGAAGATGAGGTCAATCTTCTTTCTCTTGGCCAGAGGCTGACCGTCGGACTCTTCGCTCGGCTGTTTGCTCAGTTTGCCCTGCAGAGCTGACTGCAGGCACGGGGACTTGAAGTCTTTCCCAGGACCTGAAAGAAAACCGTTTTTGAGCTATTTAAAGCCCCTAAAAGTGGGTTCAAAGTGCTCTACAGGTGACAAAGTGATCCACAGAAAGACTCCAGCACCCAGGAGAGCAACAGCGAAACAGCGCCGCCTGCTGGAGAGCCAAGAGCAGGACATCTGAATAATCACTGAGGAGTCTATGTGGGTCACAGTCGCTCCAAGACGACAACAGTAACAGACTGAACTAATTAAATAATGCAACATATTACAAAGTTTACAAAATATAAGAAATGTCTCTAATTACAAATATCCAGAATATTACAGAGGGGACATATAGATGATGCACAAAAGGGAGATTTCATCCAAATTCCAAATTGTATGAAGAGATTTTAAAACTCATGATATATTTTCAGTGACTGCGTCTCCTGTTACCTGCTCTAATATTTCACCCGACTGCCTCCTCACCTGTGTCCAGGTTGCGGTCGATGCTCTCCTGAGAAACGCAGTGAAGTCGTCTGATGTAATCGTCGCTGTACCAGACCCTCAGCTTCTCTCCGGCCGCCAGCGCCCGGCAGACTCTGAAGTAGATGTTTTTACCGTGCTGAAACGCCGTGAGGTTCCTGTCGCTCTCCTCCAACGAGGTCCGCACGTACCTGGTCAGAGACAGAAAAGCCGAGGGTCGTTTCTCCAGGACAGACCGTCATGGATCAGTCTGACCTCTGAGATGTAACTCAGTAACTCCTGCAAATCAGATTTACTGTGGTATTGTGGTTTTAATGAGGTGATGAATGTGTTGCCAAGCACCCAAATTTAAAATGAAATTAAAGAGAAAAAAAGAGATGTATGAAAGGTTGTTGGCTCAGTAGAAGAGAACCCGTCGGTACAACTGAAACAAACGCCGGCGGTGATGGATGACGTTAACCTCAGACTAAAGTTCACCTCATCCAGTTGGCTTTGGTCTCATCGCTGCCATCGATGGACTGGTAAGTGTTGTGCACATCAACAATCTGAAAACGGGAAAGCAAACAGATTCAGACGTCCCGGAACAAAAGGAAAGTAGTTGTATACTGGTTGTATACTGGTTGTATACTGGTTGTAAACTGGTTGTACACTGGTGTCTGTGGCGAGCTTACGATCCATGAAAAGAATCCTGAGGATCTGTCCTTGGACACCAGCTCTCCCTCATACGGCCCAAACAGCGCCCCCTTCGGGTAGATCGCGTCCACGCAGCGAACATCTACCTCGTCTCCCTCGCTGAACACCTCTAAACCCGATGGGACCGTGAGCGCCGCCCTGTTGGCCGTCCCCGGGGCTGCGTGCGTGTCCCGGACGAACAGTGGGAGCCCGTGAGACGGACACTCCTTCTGGAAATAGTCCTGACACTCCTCACAGACTGAAGGACAAACCCAGCAGATAAAGGTTATCTCCAAATCTTCTTCTTTAATAACAGATTATTACTTTAGGAAGATTTGAGAAGACAATCCTGAGATTCAGATGTTGTTGAACCAGAGTGCAAATAATGACATCATCAAATCAGGTGCAGACAAAGGGAAAATCCAACAAACTCAGTGAAGTCCCAGAAAGTTGATTCTGTTCATCTGGACGTAGGTCATGAAACCGACCTGACAGCACGCTGTTCGTCAGTGGTGCTGGTGTCAGCTATTATGCACATGTTCTGTTTATAAGGGTGGAGACCTGCAGTCGCCTGATGATGATGAAACGTTTCTCCCACTGAAAACGTCCAGATGAACAGGATCAGCCTTTTGGGATTTCCTTACCCGGATGACTGAGCGCGCATCGAGACGTCTCAGTGAAGATCTAAAAGCAGAACTGTTGGTTTACACGTTTCTCTGAGCCGTTTCTGAACAAGGTTCAAAATCACACAAGTGACTCAGATCTGTCTCCACTGAGGTCTGGGAGAGACCCAGACTGTCGCCCTCAGATGACAGGAAACTGTTAGGATGTTCAGGAACACCCAGGATCAAGCCTGCTGTGGACTGGAATCTGCTGGAACACCAGTGTCCCTTCCACAGTGAAGCCAGTCTCACATCTCCATGGACCAAGAAAGAAGCTCCTGCTCCAAAATCAACGAGCTCAACTGAAATCTGCCCACATGGACGAGCCAAACGGCGTCTGGAGAAAAGTTTGATGGTCAGATGAGACATAGATGGAGCTGATTGGAGGAGCAAAGGTGAGGCTTTCAACCCTGAGAACACTGCAGCTGTGACGCATGGCGGTGGCAGCATCACGCTCTGGGCTGTTTTATCCAGACAGGATTACGTCAGAAGACTGCTGAAGGTGTCTGATCGCAACTTGCTAAATGACCAAACATTACATAGGGTCTGTATATATATTTGAGCCTATACGTGAACTTTGGACCAGAGAAACTTGTTCTTTAAAGTCTTTAAAGCTGTACAATCCAAAGAAACTGTTCAAAGAAATGATTGAAAGCCCAAAATGATCCTGACACTCACGTCCGTCACGAGAGGACAGAAAGTTTTTACCACATCTTTGAGTGTTTGAGGTAAAACGTTTGTGGCTGGCAGCACAATCAGAGGCTTTTCTAACATGTTCTGATAGAATCAGACCACTGAACAAATACACGTGTGCAGGAAACGCACGAGCAGCTCCACGTGTCAGCGTGATAATGACATGTTAGGGCTCAGAGCGCGAGCACGGAAACATTCAAATATTCATTATTCAATCAGCCACATCAAGCTCTAGGGACAAATCAGGGAGCAGACGTGAAGCTTACACCAGAGGTCCAGCGAGTTCTCGCTCATGGTGGAACCATGATGGTGAAATCCGGTCCGTCGTCCACTTCACACCCGTCTGTGGAAAATAAACACAGTCGTTAGAGCGTCACAGGAGGCGCTCGTTGCTCCCGCAGCACGTTCAGTTTATCAGATATTCGTACTCGTGTTTCTCTTCACAAACTGAAGCTCCGTTTTTCAGAATCGGGGACAGGTGAAGGTCACAGGTATGAGCTCTCAGACTGAAACGTGGTTTAAGCGTTTCTTTGTATCGTTCACATTTCTCCACACCAGCTACGTGTCATCAAAGTGCTGCGGGAGTCCCACGCGCCGCCGCTCCGTCATCGAGCGCGGGAATCATTCTGGATCCAAATGTTCGTTTCATACCAAAACAAAAGCTCATTTCCTGGAATCGTTTTCTAATAATAAGAGAAAAAAGCAGAAACTTAAGCTGGACGAACAGCGTGTGCCTCAGACTTGACCTCTGAGGCATCGTCCCGGTGACTGGGGTAAAGCTCAGGGGAAAATGTGCATTTTTGAGAATAAATTTTAAAAAAGAAAAAACTGGGTGTGCTTGACTTCTCAAGACTAACCTGAAAGACGTTTGCATATGTGGACTGCTGGGAATATTCTCTATGTAACGGTATTGTTCAAACATGGAACCCAATAATGATTTTCAGCAAATTTTCCCAACATCTCCGACCCAGCGGCTGATTTATTTTTTAGCCTGAGCGCTGCTGATGCACCTACACATCCCGGTTATACTGTCACAAAACAAACAGAAGCTTACAGAAGCTGGCCAATCAGACGAAAGCGTTCTGTCAGAGAATACAGGAGCAGGGCCAGTGTAACATAAAAAGAAGGATTATTCTGAACAGTGAATCATGCAAAGCTGCAGAGCCTGCAGTAAACACTCTGAAGGGTCCTGCTGCTGCTTCATGCATCCCATAATAACCCTGCTACAGCCACACTCTACCTGGAAAGATAACAGTCAATCACCTGCGTGATAAGAACACGGGATTATCTGACTGAAATACAAAGCAGCTGTGGGTGTGATCAAGTATTGACCTACGGCATCGAACAGGGACAGATGCCGGGGATCAGTGTGTGGGTCTCGGACGGATCTGCCCCTCCGTGGCTTCACGAAGCTCCGACAAAGAAACTCTGAACGTACGCTGCGAGGTCCATGGACACGTGAACGCCGCAGACTAAAGTTGCCTTTAACTTTG